>NC_092779.1:51374709-51674709 GCF_047496795.1 Chiloscyllium punctatum
GAAGCAACAGTTTAATATGATAAATATAAAATGGGCAGAAAACCTCATATGGCCGGCGACAGATGTGTGTGGTTTACTGGTCCTGAAATAGAAGAGTACAGTGATGCTGATCTCAGTGGCCAATGGTCACCATCTCCTCAAAATGGCTTATCACTCCTAGATTAGCTAAAGGGACAGATAAAGATGGTCTTCACACCAAAGTGATAGTCTCTTGTCGATTTGCTAAAGTAGTTTTCTCCCTTTGTTGTTTGCCTTTGTGATACTCAACAAGGATTAGAAGGGGGACTTTATTCAGTTTTCTTTACTCTTTTTGAGGCGTTAGGCAATCAACATTGGTTCACTTCAAAAGCTTTCTTTCCATCTGAAGTATTGCTTTTTCCTTTCAAGAATCTATTTAGACCATAACGCATAGGAGCGGAAATTAGGCCATTCAGTCCATCGAGTCTGCTCTGCCAGTCAGTCAATCATGGTGGATAAATTTCTCAACCCCATTCTCCTGCTTTCTCCCTGTAAACCTTGATCCCCGCCCTGTGCTCCACAGCCTTCTGTGGTGGTGAATTCTATAGATTGCCCACGCTCTGGCTAAACAAGTTTCTCCTTATCTCCGTCCTAAAAGGTCTTCCCTTCACCCGAAGGCTTTGTCCTCGGGTCCTAGTCTTTCCTATCAATGGCAACATCTTCCTAACATCCATTCTGTCCAGGCCACTGACTATTCTATAAGTTTCAATTAGATCCCCCCCCCCCCTCATCCTTCAAAACTCTGTCGAGTATTTCGACCCAGGGTCCTCAAATGTTCCTCATTTGTTCAGCTTTTCATTACCGGGGCCAATCTCATGAACCTCCTCTGAACATTCTCCAGGGCCCGTATTTCCTTCCTGAGATATGGGGCCCAAGAATGCCTTAAAGAGCCTCAGAAGTACATTCCTGTTTTTATATTCAAGTCCTCTCAAAATAAATGCCAACATTGAATTTGTCTTCCTAACTACTGACTCAATCTACAAGTTTACTTTACAGAGAGAATCCTGGACTAGAACTCCCTAGTCTCTTTGCACGTCAGACTTCTGAATTTTCTCCCCATTTAGAAAATAGTCCTTCCTGATGAAGGGCTTTTGCCTGAAACATTGATTTTTCTGCTCTCCAGATGCTTCCTATCCTTCTGTGCCTTTCCAGCACCACACTCTTGATTCTAATCTCCAGCATCTACAGTCCTGACTTTCGCCATGCTTCTATTCTTTCTACCACAGTGCATGACCTCACATTTTCCCACATTATACTCCATTGCCACCTTGCCCACTCTCCTAACCTATCCAAATCCTTCTGTAGCCTCCCAACCTCCTCAAATACCTTTTTATATACCTTTTTCTTAGAAGATTCTGCTAATCATTTATTCAATTTTCAGTTGAGAAGAGATACATTCATGGTAATTCCTCCTTTTTTCTGTCAGAAATCAAGTTGTGACTCATCCTTTCCTAAAGCCTCCTGTTTAACTTTCAGACGATTGGTTGATAAATGAGTCAGCAAGTCAACTCCCACTTCCCACTCCAAATCTGGGTTAGCAAGGCCTTGCTTCAGTGCTTGTACAAGAGGCAAATCCTAGGCAGAGATAGCAGTCCTTACTGTTTGTGATTGGCATAAGAGCTTCCTTTATGACAGAAACAGAGACAGAGACCTCTTCTTATAATATTCAATAAACATCTTAGGATCTAATCAAATTATTATCCAGTTTTTTTAAAAAAACACGATAGTTAGTCTGATGCAGCACACATATTCACAATGATAGCAACACAGAAAGACACAGATATACACACACACAGACAGTTTTATAATTTCCAATTTGGCTACCTAACTTGGCATCTCAACACCTTCCACTTTAAAGTTTTGAATCATTGAGAGGCGGTCCTCCTAGTTTTGAAATGGAAACGGGCTTTCCGAAAAATGCTGTCAAGTTCACCATCTTCTGCTTTGAAAAACTGTAGCATTCTAATTTTCACTCCTCCAAGACCGAAGAAACCCAAAATAATAACTGAGGCAACATGTGACATGGTACCTAGTTTTACATGGACAAGAGAATTAAAGTAGCACAGTCTTCAACTTTCTGGATATTTAAGGTTATGAGCCGAATTGAAATTGAGTAAGGCTTGATTTGAAATTCAACAGATTCCTTCTTTAATAATGCTTCAAATGAATGACTAGATGTGATTTGTCTGTGTTTTATGCACATACAGTGGATTCAACAGTTTAACATCATTTTACTCGCAGTAAATCTGAGGGTTTCTTTTCTATAACAGGCACATTGTACCATTTTGCAGACAACATATTATTCTGCTGCTTTAAAATCTACAGTCATATTGCTTCGTAAATCCATCTTTCAAGCTCAAATAAAGTATACTTTCAATTGCTGGAATGATTTTCACAGAAGCCGGGAGGAAATAACTGGTCAAAACATGATCCAGAAATATAGTAACAATATGTGGAACATGAAGCATCAGAAACACATCCAAATACATTTCTAATAATTTAGATTTTTCATGATGTTGCTCATTAGTATTCACTATGGTGGCATACACGTACGATAGTTACCTGCTAAACAAGCAAAGGCTAGCCCTCAGTTGAAGATCATCAAAAGGTATTTGTAATTTACTATAAATTTCATGCTCCAAGCTTTACTGTTTACTCTTTGAAAAAAAAAGTCACATAACCAGAAATTCTGCATTATCAATGTTAGAAAGAGAACACGCAAGAAAGGAGAAACAGAAAGAAAATGAATAGCAATGCCTATCACAGTAATCTCATTGTCTCTTCTCAAAACTTTTTTGCCAAAATTGAAAGCATTTACAGATTGGGGCAGTGAGGCTTCTCCAGGAACACTGAGGAATTATTTATGCAAATCTTTCACATCAAATTTTCCCAACATTAATCAAATCTGTCACCCATGAATGAAAAGGTCAAATATCTAATGGGTTCAAACAAGCCAAAAGTAAAATTAACAATGTTCATAAAATCATTTATTATTTTAATATGTTCTGAGTATGAATTGTTCCTTTATGGCTCATTAATTAAAGCATCATGACTCTAATTCATAAAGTTTAATTTAAACCATAAAATGCAAAATATGGCACTAATGTACAATAAAGAAGTCATAGCAAATTACTTTACCTAAAGTCCATGCAAAGTAATACTTGGGTCTGGATGCGTGGACTGAGAGAAACAGATAACATAGCTTCCTGAAGAATGATGCTTCACTTATAAACTTGTCATCCACATTGTAGGAGATTGGGAAGTTCTTCGTAATGAGCGTGAACCAAACTAGACATACAAAGGTGATAACCATTTTGTTTGCTACAGCTCTCTAGAAAAATTAAACAAACCCCACAAAATATATGATGTTTAGACATTTGTCAGCACTGCAACAACAACAAAATATCCAGAATATAGGACAACAGGACAAAAGTGATTTATAACATAACGAAATACGAATTAAGTAGTTTTATATCAATAACAATATTCGAGTGGTTAACGAAAAGTGGAAAAAAAAACATGCTCAAAAGAGTGCTGAGCATTTATTAATTACACAGTAAAGCACAATACTTCTGATATTCATTAATTTATCAACAATTAAATACGTTCTGATGAAAGGCCACTGTTGGGACACACTGGCTGGATTTTTCTGCCTGGCAGGTAACTTGAGTTGGGAAATTTGTTTTCTATCCTAACAGTTGAAAAAAGATTGGAAAAGCAGGTTAGTAGACCGCACGTTCACCTGTATGATCTTGGCTGCAATCTAACCAAGCCTAATTATTTAAAATCAAAATTTACTAAGAACAACTCAGGAGGTGAGGCAGCATCTGTGGAGAGAAACAAAGTTAACATTTCAGATCATGATGACCTTTCATCAGAACACTGATCCACATGCTGGCTGACAAATACTTAAAGAATATTTTATTTTGATTTTAAATTTCCAATATTCACAGCATGCTGTTTTGTAAGACTAATGAAAAGTTGCCACACGTTACATGTTGCAAGGTTCATCTCAGCCCAAGCACAGGACAAAGCTATCGATCTGAACTGACCTGTGAACTGAACTGACGTTACGAGCTTGAATAGGAGGATGGCTGATGTTGGAAACATACCAGCTTTTTTAAAAATTCAACAGAGGTTCACTTCAAGGGTTTTAAATATGATATATTCCTGGACCAAAATACAAGTACCAAGGGAGAGCAGGGCAGCAGGGGTTCAGCCTGCATCTGCTTTATATAATAAATGGCCTAAAATTTCACACTTCATGGAAGACAGAAAACGTAAAAAGCATCTATGTCGTTCTGCTAAAACGCAGACTTCTTCAATGCTAATTCATTGTAACGCAACTGATTAATTGGGTACACAACTTCTAAAGTTCAAATTTTTAAAGTGTGTATTCCTTATAATGTGATTCTGGCCCCATTAGTTTCAATGATACCGCTATAACACAATTTTCTTACAACACAGGATTGTATGAGAGCGAAACTACTGCGTTACAGCAGAACTGACTGTACATTTTTCAAAAATGATGGTGTGGAATGGATTGCCTGAAATTATATTGAAAGCAGATAAAATGCTTTTGGTAGGGAATGATAAAGAAAACAGAACCATGGGGATAAAAAGCATAGAACTGAAACAAATTGGATAGCTTCTTCAAAGCTCTGGCAGAGAATGGCGGGCCAAAAGACCTATGTCTGATAAACATAGCAGCCCTAGCAAGACTGGCGTAAGTAGGAACTATGAGAAAACTCTCCACTGGCTGCAGTCATACCAAGCACAAAGAAGATGGTCGTAAATGTTAGAATTCAATTATCCCAATCCAAGGAGTTCCTCTAGGTCATTCCCTAACTTCAACCACTTTCAACTGCTTCATCAATGATCCTTCCTCCATCACAAGGTCCGAAGTTGAAATGTTTGCTGACGATCGTTCAATGTGCAGCATCATTCATGACTCCTCAGATAATAAACCAGTCATGTCCATATTCAACAAGAACTGGATAGCATCCAGGCTTGGGCTGATTAGTGGCAAGTAACATTCAGGCAACACAACTGCCAACTTGAGAGAAACTAAACGTCACCCCTTTATCTTCAATGGAATTACCATCCTTGAATCCTCAAATCATCAACATATGGCAGTTATCACTGATCAGAAACTGAACGAGGCCTACCCTATAATTTCTCTGGCTACAGGAGTAGTTAAAATGCAAAGAATTGTCTCCCCAGTACCCATCCACCATCTAGAAAGCATAACCTCAATCACTGAGAACAAGGCAGCAGATGAATGGGAACGTGCAAGTTTCCCTCCAAGTCACACACCATCCTGGCTTGGAATGATATCATCATTCCATCACTGCCATTGGGTCAAAATCCTGGAACTCCCTTACAAACAGTACTGTGGTTATCCTTACAACCCAAGGGCTGTAGCAGCTCAAGGAGACAGTTCACCATTATCTTCTCCAAGTCAAGTAGAAATGGGTAATAAATGCTGCTCTCACCATCAATGCCAACATTCCATGAATAACTTTTATAAAACCTGACATCCTGCATGCTGGTTAGGTCAAAAAAAAACTTTCTTTAAATCGAAATTTTACCATTTTTGTTTCTGACTTGGGCACACAGCTATCTGCAACTCTTCAGAAAAGAGTCCTCTGAAGAACACTCATATTGCACTTGAAATATTAACTATTTATCTCTCTCCATAATGCTATCAGATCTGTTATGAATTTTTCAGCACTTTGTGTTTTTGTAGCAGATTTACAGTATCAGCATTATTTTTCTCTAATCTGCAATATTTCCAGCTTTAAGTGACAAGACAGTCAAGGCATGAATTTGGCCCATTGATGGAACCACACCGACTCATTAAGATGCTGGTGTTCCAGCACACAGGGTTACATAATGGGATTTTCTGCCTGCCAACTCGTTGTATGGGGTTTCTGCCACCCCTAATCTGAGACTGTTTTAACACAGTGGTAAAGTTATCAAAGAAAGTTCAGGGGAATACTGTACAACCACAATCCTAACGGGAGAATCTTAACATGTTTCAATCTTAAACACTGATGAGTGAACATTTTGATTTTGCATTGTATCTTCTTTTTATTTCCTCTGAAATGCTCCAGCCTGACTTAGGTGTCATCATGACTCACCTATGACTTTATGATGATCATCACTGAAGCAGCTGAAGGTGGTTGGGATAAGCTCATTTTACCAGATCGATGTCCTGGGACTTTTCTTTTAATTCATTCACAGGATGTGTGGCACTGGCTGGGCCAGCATTTATTGCTTGTCCTTAATTGCCCAGATTACAATTATGAGACAACCACATTACCGTGCGTTTGGAATCACATGTAGGCCAGGCTAGGTGAAGACAGCTGTTTCCTTCCCTAAGGAGCATTGGTGCCCCCCACAGGCGCCATAACTGAGAGAAGTGTACTCTAAAAAGCACAACCACTTTTTTTTCCTTTGAAGAATAGATGTGGTGAGAGGGAGAGAGACAATTACAAGTACAGGCAAACACAGGTGAAGGCACAGCTACCAATTGGGAGAATGTACATAAAGTTTGAATTGGAGTCACAGAGCAATTTTAGAGGGTTACAGAGGTCCAGAAAGTTATGGAGAGAGGAAGGAGGAAGATATTGGAGCAGTTAAGTGGGAAATTACAAAAGGATGAATTAGACCATCATGGATTGCACTTCCCTTGGAAATTACAATGCAATTTGTGAAAAAGCTAAACTTCTTTCCCAAAAAGGAAATTATTATTGTATTCTTGGTCAGAACTGATATTAATACTTTAACCTACATTTGCCCTTTATATTACCGATTTTCGCTTTAACAACATTTCAACACAGTGTATGTGCATGTGTGCTTTTGTTGGTCTATGTCCACTCAAGTGGGATATTAATGTTACAGACTGCGATATTTTTCACTTTGGCCCAACATGGATTAAGCACCTCAATTTTAATTGAATATTTCTTACTGCAACAGCAGTGACATTTTCCATTTCCCATATCAATGATTTGTTTAAGTTAAAGAAATTTAGGGAATGCCTTAAACTGTTGATTTTTGAATACTAAACACTGAATTGAGATTTCTCTCACTTACTTCACAAAGGATCCTCACAGCCCGCAAATAGGATGGTCTTCCATCCAGTCAGTTTTGATTGAATTTACACACTAGTCCCAGAAGTGAAAGTCCAGTACCTAAGTCATTACAAACTAGTTCCCAAAAGTCCATTTTGCAACTTGGTTATAATTTAGTTTCTTTACCAGCAATACACCATGAATATAATTATTGTCATTGTATACATACCAATGGGGAAGGATCAGGAAACTTGCTAAAGCCTTTTTGCTTCCATTGTTCTTCTATTAGTTTCATGTCTATATGGTTTCCTTCAATAAATGCAATATAGTCCTTGTAATTGCTGGCAGGTCCAGCCAAAATACCTAGAAAATTCAGGTGATAGCTGCAATACTCTAGTAAAGTAGGCCTTGAGCTGTAAATATAAACAAGAAAGCATCACAATAGGTGCACTGTAGCAAACAATATGCATAAAAGAGAGTTAAAAGAGTACATATTCAATCCTGTGCACAAATCTTGTTTAGCCTTCAAAGTAAGAAGGGATGGCAAGCAGGTGTTATATAATCCATCTGAAATAACATCCTTGGTTTAATGTTTAGTTTGGTACAACATTAATGGATGTTGTGGGATGTGGGGATGGGTAAAAGTCAAAACAACTGAGGGTAAGCTGATGAGGCAGTAACTGGCCGATTGGACTTGCCTAGTTTATGGATAGGACACAATCTGTCAGTCTTCCAAAGTGGCTAGAGGTACAGCTAATTCTGGAGCACAATCTTGAGATATCCTCAGGATGTTGTCAAGACTCTCAGCCTTTACTGCATCCAGTGTGCTGTGCCATTTTATGATATCACATTGAACAAATGGTATTGTAAAGACTGGTGGGAGTTTAGGAAGCAAGTTACTTTGTTTTTGTTTTTGCTTGACACCACCCCCAAATGTTTCTCCCCAGATCTGAATTTGCTTCAAAAACATTCAGTAAACTGGCAGCAAATGCAGATTGTAATTTTTTTTTAATCAGTTCTAATGAAAGTCCTTTAACCTCCAACATATTAGGTCTATTTCTTGCTCCACTGTTGCAAAACAAGAAGTGAAGCTGGAGGTCAAGCAAGCAGTATTTTCAATTCTTCCCAGCAGACATAATTTTAACACTGGCATAAGTCACAGGATAAACTTAAGTCACCTCGGTCACACAGACATAAGGAGAACCAAACCAAAACGTCAGAAAATAATAAAGTGAGCAAGGAAAAATTGAAGAATGAGACAATTAAACACTTGATGCAACATCACAATGTTACACACCACCTTTTCCCCTTCCAAACCTATGATCTCCGTCACCTAGAACAATAAGGGCAACAGATGCAAAGGAACACCATCACCTGCAAATTCCCTTCCTAGCCACACACCATCCTGACTTGGAAATATAATCACCATTCCTTCAAAATCACTGGCTCAAAATCCTGAAATTCCCTTAACAGGACAGTAGGGTGTCCCTACAGCCTAGGGACTGCAGTGATTCAAGAAGGCAGCTTACTACCACCTTCTGGGGCAATTAGCGATGGGTAGTAAATGTTGGCCTAGCCAGTGACACTCTCATAGATTGCACAGATTCAAAGAAACTTGGATTCCTTGGATGATTACAATAAAAGATAAAGACGCAAGCTCATCCAATCCATTCCAGGAGGGAAGAAACAATGTCTCAAAGTGTGTGGGGATGGGAAAACCAAAAATGGAAATGTGCAGTCAAAAACAACAAACCAAATTTCACACAATTTGTGTGGCAATGCTGGCAGTGCTCTGTGATCAGTACTTTGACCCCATTATAACAAAAGCAAGACGCAGGGAAAGCCAAAGAAGAAGAAAAAGGGAAAGATACAGAACATCTAAAATGATATTGATTTAATTTTGTTTTCTCTCATCTCTCCCTCAATCCCATACTAATTTCCACATGCAAAGGCAAGAAAACATTTGCTCTCAGCCCAGCCTATCAATGTCATTCTTTAAGCCATGACGGTTTATGTTACATCTGGTTATGGATCTCTTAACATTTCATCTTGTGTTAAGAGGAAGGGAGCTGGAAAGGACAATAAAAGGAAAGCAACTTGACTCTGTTAAATTGCTACATTGACATTAAAAAGTGCAATTATTCACAAGGAACATTCATGTGAGTTCTTTATTTTAAGATAAGATGATATGCACATAATATTCATGAAGAGGCTGTGAGGCACCTGTTTGACTTCAAACACTGCTGTTTTCAGACTGACTGCATGATATGGGATTATATCATACCCTGCCAAGATCAGTTATGACTGGTAATAGGTTAAGACGCGTCTCCTCAAAAAGGTATATCACAACAGTCACCCGGCACAACTTAATGCTGTGACCTATTGTTTGAGAAACATTAATATAATGTACAATGCATTTTGTTTCATTTCTTTTATAAAATACATTAAGTGCCATCATGACTATTATTCATATTTTCTAAGTAAATGGAAAGCCCCATAACTTCTCAAAATACACTGCATTCCATTTACAATGTACTCTCAGTGGTCTGACTACATTTTGTAAATCATTAAGAAAAAAATTATGATGTATTAACTTAGAAGTAACTTGTAACATATAAATACATAGAAGGAAAGTTAACTGTAGGTTTTGTTAACCTACCTAACAGCAAGACGGCGTTGTTCAACAGTGAGTTCTTCCTCTTTACGTCCCAGCCCTTTGAAAATTAGAAAAAAGTGACCAATATATAACATAAGTGAAGAGTACGTCTATACTGTTAAAACTAGACTGCTAACACAACCAGTAACTCCCATAAACAGTGATGCAGAACTCGCACAAACACTAGTCATCAAAGCTTAAATGATTAAAAGTCACAGGTACACATACAGAATTCAAGTATCCCCTACCTCGAACAAAGGCTCCTCACCTGGGTTATCAACTTCCCAATAACAAATCTTTCATTTTCCCTGACAGTGGAATATAGTCATTGGTCCACTGTATTAATTGTGCGCCAAATAAATTATGATTTCCTAATAGGCCAAGATGTGTTTACCCTTGCTCTAGACCAAAGTGTCACCTTTACATTTGAACTAAAACAGCATTCGAGTTATAATTTTGCTTAAACATGCTATAAAACAGCTCTTCTTGCACACAAATAATCATTGTAACACAATGCGTGAAACTACTAGTTTTACTGACCAGATATATCACTGCATACAGTTAAGGTGCTTGAAATAAAATGATTCATAATAAGTTACTGTATAGCAGCTAATTTTAAAAATTTAAAGTTAATCTTTAAATGGGCAATTATTTTTATAGTGATTTTGGCTGTTGTATGCATATTACTTATGTATATTTATGTATAGTTAAAAATCTCACAACACCAGGTTATAATCCAACAGGTTTATTTGGAAGTACTAGCTTTTGGAGTGCTGCGCCTTCATCAGGTAGACATGGAACAGGATCATAAGACACAGAACTTATAGCAAAAGATTTTGCTACAATAAACCTGTTGGACAGTAAACTTGGTTTGTGTGATTTTTAACTTTGTCCACCCAGTCCAACACTGACACCTCCACATTGTATTTATATAGCACAGAATTCAACACAATATGAACAGCAATATTTTCACAAAATCTGAAGAGAGAAAAAAGGTCAAGACTTAAATGTAAAAGAGTGCAAGAAAACAGTCAGGAACACAACAATAAAGAAATTGAAGACTGGGCTACTATGTAATAGAATAAGATTTCACGCCAATAATTCCCATACAAGGAGATCTCAGTCTTAGTTATTTTACCACCCTTTTCCCACCTCAGCAAACATACAAACGGCCTAAGGTTTCAGCATTTTCAGAAGCAGACCACAAGCTTCATTTTCAACACTTTTACCGATGGTCCTTTAACAACATGGGGAGACACTGACATAGTGGTAATGTCACTGGACTAGTACACCAAAGAATCAGGCTAATGCTTTGAGGACACAGGTTCAAGTCAATTTCAAATGTTGCTTAGAGCGAACTTACACTACTTGGAGCCAGCCTGCATCTTTCAAATGGGAGCATTTAGCCTGAAACAGGTGCTGGAAGTAACTGGGGAAGAGTATCAGACCTACAAGAGTAAAAAGGAGATAACAGTGCAGACCACATTCTTCTAGTTTCTCAGATGCAATACTGGAAGCCTCAGCATTGGAAGTGGATTGAAAGACAGAGCTTCTCCACCAAAATAGGCCAGCACGTCTACAAAACAGAGACTGAGAATGTCACAGGGAGCATATACCCATCAGAATCAATACAGGCACTCCAGTCCAGGGAATCTGATTGAAAGAAATTGAATAAGCTCATACAATTGATCGAGGTCAGTAAATGCGTCTTCAACTGCCATATTTTACCAACAATTCAAATCTCTCATTCATCCTTCAGTGCTCCACACTCTCAGATTTTCATTGCCAGCTACTTAACCATGAACAGTTACATTACTAAAATATATTGGGAGTGTTGGGAGTAGCTAGGTCATGGATCATGCATTTTAAATACATTATTAGTTTTAGGAATTTAATTTTAAGGTGTAGGCTGAAACAGTACAAGTAAAAAGGTAAGAACTATAAAACTAAGAGTCAGTGTGGACGGCAGATGGTGAAGGAATCAGAGTTGATGAAGCGTGGCACTGGAAAAGGCATAGCAGGTCAGGCAGCATCCAAGGAGCAAGAGTGTCGACATTTCAGGCAGGTAGGCTTCCTTTTAAAAGAAAAGTTGAAACGTGGACCTGGATTTTCACAAGAATGGTAGGCTTCTCAATTGTGATAAAGTAGTGGTCATACCTGAAAATCAGAAGTTCTGCTCCCAAATACATTTCCCATATGTGCACAGTTTGGAATGGGAAAGGGTTAGGAGGGAACTGCTCTATAAATTAGCAATTGCCTCTACTTGTGTCAGATTTCAGTCTCATGTCTGGAACACTATGTGCACAGTTTACACCTGGCAGGAGCAGGTTTGAAGTATATGCATTTCTTTGAATAGCCTGGGTGCCCTTTGGAGAAGGGCAGATGACTTAGCTTTAAAGTTGTCTTGTTTAATTAAGCATGGGGGAGCAGTACGCAATGAAGAACAGACTGGTTAACCCTCTGACACGAAGTTTGTATGAGGGCAATATTCCTACTGGGTTTTAAAACTCTCTTTTGAGCCAGTAGCAGCCTGTATTTCAGGTTACACGAGTTTCATTGCATTTTTCAAAAGAGAAACAAAGTCCTCATTTAAAAGAAATTTTCATGTTTCATAATATGCGCACATGGTGTGCCATATTTTAAATGTTAAATTACTAAGTTGCCCACATTACAAAAACCCTCAAGTCATAAATCAGTGACAAATAGAAAATAAAGAACAATGAGAAATAAGTTTACCGCTGTCGTCAGCTAAAGATGAAATAAGACCTGACTTTGGGAATCTGTTGCTTGGAGCCACAGCCTAAAAACACAATCCATGCTTTTTTCAAGATGAGCCAGTAAACACTGAACATTGCTGCTCTAACTAAAAGTTATAATTTAAAACAGACCTTACATATTTATCTCAATTTCCGGACTAGCCTCCTCCTTTATTTCTTCAAAATTAAAATATATCTAAAGTTCCCTTGTATTCAGATTTTCCCCAATCTCTGGTGCCTTCTCCAGCCCGATAACCAATGAGATCACTGCATTTATCCAATTATGTGCTCTTACACCATCCCAATATTCATCACTTCACCATCACTAACCTTGCCTGCAACCATGCCCCACAGAAGTCTTGTGAGAAACATTATAGTTATGGAGTAAACATGACAGTAGTAACCTGGATGCAGAATTGGCTGAGGGATAGAAAACAAAGGTAATGGTGAATAGATAATGTTCTGTCTTAAGGAAGTCCAGTTCCCCAGGGGTCAGTTTTGGGATCCTGTTCCTGATGTACATTAATGATCCAGATCTTGATGTGCAGGGAACAATTTCCAAACTTCCAGATGAGACAAAACCAGAGAATCCTGTAAATTGTGAGAAGGATTGTGTAAACTTACCAAAGAACATGGGCAAATTGGTGTAGTGGCATTTAGATGAGGCTCACTGCAAACAAGTGTGAGGTGATTTTATTTGTAGTAGCAAGAACATGGAAATGCAATATAATACAAAGAGCATTCAAAACAAACAGTTAGTAAAATATACAGTATCCAAGGCTTAATTAATAGAGGTGAAAGTGAGGACTGCAGATGTTAGGGAGTCAGAGTCAAAAAGCATGATGCTGGAAAATGCACAGGATGTCAGTCAGTATCAAAGTAGCAGGAGAGTCTATGATTCAGACATTAGCCCCTCATCAGGAATGTGGAGGTGGAAGGGGGTTGAGAGATAAATAAAGGGGTGGGAATGGGGCTGAAAGAAAGACAGATGGGATGGCTATAGTAGATGCAGGTAGGAAATGACAGTGATAGGTCAGGGGGAAGGGTGAAGTGGGTAGATGGCAAGAAAGATGGACAGGTAGGTCAGGTCAAGAGAGCGGTGCTGAGTTGGCAGATTGGATCTGGGATAAGATGGGGGTTGGGAAGATTTGGAAATTGGTGAAGTCAATGTTGAAGCCTTGTGGTTGTAGGGTCACAAGGTGGAAGATGAGGTGTTCTTCCTCCAGTCGGCAGGTGGCTTTGATTTGGCGGTGGAAGTGGCCCAGGATTTGCATTTCCTTGGAAGAGTGGGAGGGGGAGTTGAAGTGGTGGGGCCATGGGGTTGTTTGGTACAGGTGTCCCAGAGATAATTCCTGAACCGCACCATGTGGTGGCATCCTGTCTCCCTGATACGGTTGGGGGGGAGGGGGGGGGGGGGGGTTGGGGGAAGAGGGGAAGAGGAGTGTGGGCGCAGGTTTTGCACCTTGTGCGGTGGCAGGGGAAGGAGCCGGGTGTAAAAGGGTGGGTTGGTGGATAGCGGGGATTTAATGAGGAAGTCTTGGAGGGAATGGCCTCTGTAGAATGCAGATAGGGATGGTGAGGGAAGTATATTTTTGGTAGTGGGGTCTGACTGTAGGTGGAGAAAATGGCAGAGGATAATACGCTGTATCTGGAGATTCATGGGGTGAAAAGGTGATGACCGGGAGGGTTCTATCCTTGGTGCAGTTGGGGTGGAGGTGCGGGAAGTGGAGGATGTGTGATGGAGGGCGTTGTTGGTTACTTGGGTGGAGAAATTGTGGTCCTTGAATTAGGAGGACATCTGGGATGGATGTGGAATTGCTACTCCTAGCAGCAGATACGGCAGAGGTAAATGAGTGGGATTAAGGAATTGCATTTTTACAGGAAGGGGTGTGGGAGGAGGTGTAGTCAAGGTAGTTGAGGGAATCAGTGGGTTTGCAATACATGTCCGTGTTGACACAGTCGCTGGAGACAGAGACAGAGACCTCCAGGAAGGGGACAGAGGTGTCGGAGATGGCCAAGTGAACTTGAGGTCACGGTGAAAGGTGTTAGTGAAGTTGATGGGAGCACGAGCTGGTGCTGATACAGTCATCAATGTAGCAGAGGAAGAAGTAGGGGAAGGTGCTGGTGTAGCTGCGGAAGAGGGATTGTCCCATTTATCCTACGAAGAGACAGGTATAATTGGGACCCATTCGAGTGCCCATAGCTACCCATTTGGTCTGAAGGAAGTTGGAGGATTCGAAGGAGAAGTTGTTGAGGGTGAGGACCAATTGTGCCAATCGAGTGAGAGTGTCAGTGGAGGGGTCAAAACGTGAGGTGCTGGAAATGCACAGGTCAGGCAGCAACTGAGGAGCAAGAGAATCAACATTTCGGGCATAAGCCCTTCATCAGGAATGTTGGGAAAGGGGCTGAGAGATAAATGGGGGGGGGGGGGGGGAGATAGCTGAGAAGGCGATAGGTACATGCAGGTGGGGATGATAGTGATAGGGAGGAGTGGATGGTGGAACCAATAGGTGGGAAGGAAACTGTTGAAATTGATATTGATGCCATGTGGTTGGAGGGGCCAAGGCGAAGATGAGGCATTCTTCCTCCTGGCGTCGTGTGGCTACGATTTGATGGTGGAGGCGACCCAGGAGTTGCATGTCCATGGTGGAGTGGGAGGGCTTGTTGAAGTGGTTGGCCACAGGGTGGTGGGGTTGTTTGGTGCGTGTGTCCCAGAGATGCTCTCTGAAACATTCGACGAGTTGGTGTCCTGTCTCCCCAATGTAGAGAAGACAACATCGAGAGCAATGACACAGCAGATGAGGTATTTGGATGCGCAGGAAAATCTCTGCCGGACATGGAAAGATCCTTTGGGGCCTTGGATGGAGGTGAAGGGGGAAGTGTGGCAGTGGTTGGGGACTAGTTATGCTGGCAGGAGAGGAAGAAACAGAGAGCTTTTAGGCCTTTATCATGAGGGATGGACGTGTATAGAAACTGGACGTCCATGGTGAAAGAGGTGTCGGGGGCCTGGGAATCGAAAGTCATGTAGGAAGCGGAAGTCGTGGGTGGTGTCCCGGATGTATGTGGGGAGTTCGTGGACCAAGGGGGACAGGACAGAGTCGAGATATGAGGAGATGGGTTCGGTGGGGCAGGAGCAAACAAGAGACAATCGGTCGATCGGGGCAGTCAGTTTTGTAAGAGGGAAAAGGTAGAACTGGGTGGTGTAGGCTGGAGGCAGTAGATGGGAGATCCCCTGAGGTGATGAGGTTGTCGATGGTCTGGGAGATGATGGCTTGGTGATGCGAGATCGAAGCTGAGGGGGAGGTATCCGCGAGTTGGCTCATGGCTTCAGTAAGTTAGAGGTCAGTGCGCCATACTACCATTGTGGCCCCCTTGTCAGCTATTTTATTAGTGAGGTTGGGGTTGGAGTGGAGGGAGTGGAGGGGTGTGTACTGCAAGGATGAGAAGTTGGAGTGGGTGAGAGGGGTGGACAGGTTGAGGTGGTTAATGTTGCAATGGCAGTTAGAAATGAAGAGGTCAAAAGGAGGTTGAGTGAGAGGCCAGGTCAGGGTGTCCGAAAGGATGGGGTATATTGGAAATGGAAGAAATGGTCTTCGCAGGGTGGGCAGGAGTCACGATCGAAAAAGTAGGCCCAGTGGCAGAGGTGGTGGAAGAAAAATTCAACATCACAGCACATACAGAATACCTTGACAAGGGGCACAGTGAGATGAAGACACAACCTTTACTGAGGACTGATGGGGAAGGTCAGTGGGGATAGTGAATACCTAGCAGGGCTTGGAGCTAGAGCCTTGTCTAGAGCTGGCACTGGGAGTGGAGGTGGAGACTGTCTCTGGAGTGGGGGCGGTCCTGTGATCATTGGTGATGTCCAGTGGTGACCGCGGAAGCAGCGTGGTTGATATCATTAGAGGAATTGACATGCACGGTTACAGTTGCAGGGACAGAAGTGGTGTATTCAGTAGCAACTGTGGGGGCAGAAGTGATACTCTCAGTGATGTACATGGAGGCAGTAGCCACAGGAATGGCGTGGTTGGCAGTGTTCTGGTAAGTGATATCAGCGGGGGTGAAAGTTGCATGTTCAGCAGCATCCATGGGGGCAGGTTGTGTTCGCGGAAGCAGTGTTTTCGGCAGCATGGCCAGCAGCCACCATAGCAGTGGCAGCAGCTTCTGTTTAAGTGATGTCATTATTTACAGCAGTGCTGGTGGCTGTAGTGGCCTCCTAGTTAATGGTGTCCAGCTGGTTCTGGACAGGGTCAGGGAAAGGTCTGGAGCGGTTGAGGATTCCCAGGTTTTAGGCAGTTCCGGGTAGTGTGGGGTTGGGGAACTATGAGGTTGCTGGCTGTAGATGGGAGATCCCCTGAGGTAATGAAGTTGTGAATGGTCTGGGAGATGATGGTTTGGTGAAGAGAGTTGGAGTCAAGTTCAAGGGAGTGGTAGGAGGAGGCATAAGCGAGTTGGCGTCTGGCTTCAGTGACAGAGGTCGGTGCTATACTATAACTACACCAGCATCATCTCTCACTTTGTTCTCCGCTACATTGATGACTGTATCGGTGCCACCTCGTGCTCCCACGAAGAGGCTGAATATATCATCAACTTCACTACCATCTTCCATCTGTCCTCAAGTTCATGTGGACCATCTCCAACATCTCCCTCCCCTTCTAGACCTCTCCATCTCTGTTTCCAGTGATCAACCCAATAAAGACATATTTCAAACCCACCAACTCCCACAGCAACCTAGACTACACCACCCCCCACTATTCCTCCTGTAAAAATGTGATGCCTTACTCCCAATTCCTCCACCTCCATTGTATCTGCTCCTAGAAGGAGCAATTCCAATCCAGGTCATCCCAGATGTCCTCTTTTAATTTACCCTCTGACGCGATCAACAATGCCCTCCATCACATCTCCTCCACTTTCCACACCTCTGCCCTCTAATTGCATCCTCCCAACAGCAACAAGGATAGAACCCCCTGGTCGTCATCTTCTACCCCATGAATTTCCAGATACAGCACATTATCCTCTACCATTTTCTTCACCTAAAGTCAGACCCCACCACCAAAAATATACTTCCTTCACCATCCCTCTCTGTGTTCTACAGAGACCATTCTCTCTGAGACTCCCTTGTTAGGTTCACATTCCCCAACAACCCAACCTCTACACCTGGCACTTTCGCCTGCCGCCACATGATGCATAAAACCTGTGCCCACACCTACCCCTTCACCTCCGTCCAAGGCCCTAAAGGATTATTTCAAATCCGGCAAAGATTTTTCTACGCATCCTCCCACCTCATTTATTGCATCCGTTGCTCACGATGTGGTCTCCTCTACATCGGGGAGACCAAGTGCCAACTTGTGGAGCGGTTCAGTGAATATCTCTGGTTTGCATGCACCAAACAACCCAACTGCCCTATGGCTAACTCCCCCTCCCATTCCTCCAAGGACATGCAAATCCTGGGCCAACTCCACCGCCAAATCAAAGCCACCTGCTGGTAGGTAGAAGAACACCTCATCTACTGCCTCGGGATACTACAACCACATGACATCAACTTTGACTTCACCAGTTTCCAAAGCTCCCCATTACCCCCTCATCCCAGATTCAACCTGCCAACTCGGCACAGCCCTCTTGACCTGACCTGTCTTTCTTTTCTCCCACCTATCCACTCCACCCTCCCCACCAACCTATCACTATCACTTTCCACCTGCATCCACCTATTGCCATCCAATCAACCTTTCTCTTAGCCCCACCCTTTCACTCCCCTGTTTATTTCTTAGCCCCCTTCTTCTTCCACATTCCTGATAAAGGGCTAATGCCCAACATCAACTCTCCTGCTCCTCGGATGCTGCTTGACCTGCTATTCTTTTCCAGCACCACACTCTCTGACTCTTTCATTAATGGGAGGTGTAGAGTACAACAGCAAGGAAGTTATGCTGAATTCACATAAGACACTAGTTAGATCTGAGCTGGGATATTATATTTATAGTGTCGGGCACTATACTTTTGGAAAGGCATAAATGCCTTGGAGAGAATGTAGAAGAATGGTTCCAGGAATGAGTAACTTCCATTATACAAATAGATTAGAGAAGTTGGCACTGTTTTCCTTGGCAAGGAGAGAACTAAGAGAAGATTAAATAGAGTAGGGACAGAGTAGATAGGGAAAAACTGCACAGGTAGAAATACATTTGCAAAATAAACAAACATCAAGTGAGAAAAAACTTGTTCATTGCAAATGATTATGGTGTGCAGCATGTTGGAATTTGGGGACCTTAATACAACTGTGTACTTTTTGTATTCCATATCTAGCATTTCCTGAGTAGGATTAAACCTCATTTAACAGTGTTACAGTTGTAACTAGCCCACTACAAGTATAAATAAAAGATTTATCAAGTGTCACACTGCCATATCACAAATGCAGTGTTTTGGAAAATAATAAGTTTTTGTTGCTGAAAGGCATTCAAACTAACTTCCAAGTAGAGGTGAGCAAGGGAACAACAGTTATCCAATGTCATAAGTAGCGACTCCATCGTCAATGGCCAAAAAGATTCAGATAATTTATTGAGAAAGCGTAAGCAAACAGCCTCTTAAAAAAAGGGTATACCAACAAGTGCTCAGATGCAGACTTGTAAGTGACAGTCCTCATCAGGAAACTGTTTTCTCCTGGACAATGGACCAAAAGTCAAAGGGGAAGACCCAGGGGAGAGTTCCCTAGTACTTTGGCCAGACAGCAGGATGGTAATGACACAACCTATGCCAACAATCTATTTGTCCTCTGGTATGAGTGAACCACCCCAACTGTCATAGTTGTTTTCTAATTAACGAAAGTGCTGCTTCTTAACAAACTCAATAAACTTTCACAATTGCTACAAAATGTGACTGCCTATTTTAGGTAAAGAACCCCCAAATCAATTAATAAACTGAGCTTGGAAGTGTGGTAAAGTCAGATTGAATTGAGACATTCATGAGGGCATGAAATTGAAACAATAGTCTGGGTTATGTAGAAAAGGCAACAGAGTGGTAGAGCTCATGATGCTCACAAAAAACAGAGATTGCTGGAGAAACTCAGCAGGTCTGGCAGCATCTGTGGGAAGAAAGCAGAGTTAATGTTTTGAGTCTCGTGATTCTTCATCAGAACTGCGAAAAGTTAGAAATAATGTAGTATTTACACTGAAGATGAGGTTGGCTGGGGAAGGGAAAAAGTGTGTGGATGATTGGGGGGTTGTGAGTGAATTGGTGGAGATAGAGCCCAGAGAGAAGGAGAGATAAAAAGGGTAGGTCAACAAGATTATGGATAGTGGGCTACGACAGAAGAGAAACTAAATATTTTATGATAATAAGAGCCAAGAATAAGAAAGAATAGTTGAGAACAGGTGAATGTCATAACAAGAGTGGGTGTGTGATGGGTTATAGAAAAACAGAAGGATGGAATCAGGCTCTGCAGTTATTGAACTTGACTGTATAAGCTACAAGGTCCCCAAGTGACAAACAAGATGATGTTTTTCAAATGTGTTCTCAGACTCGCTGAAACACTGCTTTGTTCTAAGTCATGATGCTCATTCAGAAAGTCAGTACAGACAAGATGGGTCAAACTCCTCCTTTTGCACTGTAACAATTCTGTAATTTGATAAGCTCCATACGTCGTGAGCTCTGCAACTGACACCCCTAACCAATCTATACCTCTCTCCCTTTAAAATCTTCCATCAAGCCTGAATATTACGTCATATGGACAGATGACAAATTTCATTTTATAACACTCTTGCGCTGTTAAGAGTGATGTATAAACACAAGATGCTGCTATATATCCAGTTACAGTCTTCAGCCTGTCTCTCTGATGGCGCTATTATGCACCAAGATGGCCAAGCATTAAATGAAATGAATGTAATTTGGATGCCTGTAACATATTATTTTGGCTGCATTCCTTACAGACCTTCTCATGGACTTTTCTTGATTCAAAAACATAAAAACTGCAAAACCTGCTGCAATATATAATTTACAGTTTGTGAATAGTTCAGTGCTGACTTTATGGGGCACAAGAGGAGCATGGAAATTGTGTAAAATTTCCAAAAATGCTAGGAAAGCTTACATTCCAAAATTTAAAGAAATGAGCCAAAGTCTGTAAGTTACAGTGTGGAATGTACTGCTGGAAAGTGTGGTACGAATTGGATTCAATATGAACTTCAAAAAAAAGGAATAGAAAAATATGTAGATATACCATGGGACAACGATAAGGGAATGGTCCAAATTAGTAGTCTTTCAAACAGTTAGCATAGGCTAGTCTTCCTTCTGTGCTGTACAATTCTATGTGAAGTTAGAAATCGTTGGGAAAAAAACATGATCCATCAAACGCCTAACCTGCTAATTAATTACATTACTTATAAACAGCATTCAAGAGAGACCTGGGTAACAAGTGAGTTAGGGGAGAAAAGTGAAAACGATGACCAACTATGGCTTGAAATGAAACCCAAAAGTAGATGTGCTGAAGGAATATTTATTGTTTCTACATACTTATATTCTTAAAATACCAGTCTGTATAAACATTTATATACAAAGCAGTACCAACACTGAACTGAAAAAATGGTAGTCACTGCCCTTTCCAATAGGAATATCACGCAACAACGCACGATATTCCTATCGGAAAGGGCAGTGAAGGGGGAGAAAGTAAAGCTAAACCAGCAATCTTCCACCAAAAATGTCTGACAAAAATATTCTTTATAAAAACAGAACAGAATCTCTAAACAGAAGGATTTCTGTTATATATGGACTGTTTCAGGTTAAATTTTGAAGATCTATTTCTTCTCTTCAAGAAAGCAGACTGTCCAATTCATTCCTGATGAAAGACTCTGGCCCGAAACGTCTATTCTCCTGCCCCTTGGATGCTGCTTGACCTGCTGTGCTTTTCCAGCAACACATTCTCAACTCATATCCAATTCATTGAGCCTTTGTTGATAAAACTTTTAAACTAAGAACCACCACATTAAAATTTGGCTCTGTTGTAAAACATCGGGAGCTAAAATGAATGGCGCCCTGAAAACCAGGTGCAGAGTTTGCAAATGAATATTACTCCTTGCTTCTTCAACTCAATGCAGGTGGGTTACCATGTTGGTTGACATAACTCCACAGAGGCCAGTTTCCCATCACCAGATCACCCTTTATTTACATGGGGAAAGTCCCGAGCCAGCTCTCAGTGAACAGGATATCTGATACTCCTGTTCTCATCTGTCAGCTTGGACTCATTCTATGAGATTCACCTGGCCGACCTCATTATAATGACTACATTGTGGTGCCTGCTCATTAACATGATTGTTTCAGTGGCTCCACACATCAATGTAATTACTTGATAGGACTACTGAAAGCTAGCCTGTAAACTCCAAGGTTGATATATTAAGCAACCAGTTCAGATCTTTCAGAATGTAGGCCTGGCACAGGTGAAAATATACTTAAGTCAACCTGTTCAGATGTGTTATTACAGATCTTTGGAGCAGCTTGGACTTGAGCCCAAGCATTCTGACCCCAATTTAAAGAACAACCGCATTTTGACTGCTTTAAGTGTTAATATCAATGGAAATAGTGCTGAGCAATAAAGAACTATGACTGTCCATTGGAAAGAGTATACATCACTGTCAACTACACTCAAAACTCAGCTGCAGGGTAAACTAATTCCATTTACACGGCCCCAAAGACAGGAACAGCAGTGACATCAATCAAACAAAAAGCTCAAATCTTGATCAACCAATGCTTTCAGAATATGTAAAAAAAAACAGGTTCCTTCATACCAATGTGTATATCCTTTCTATAGATTTATAATTAAATTATCTGGGAATTGTCTTCCATTTCAATCACTTGACTCTGCTCTATCAACATCGCTGATAGTGTCAAATGTGATATTTGATGACCGACTCTGCATTGTGGTCTGCACTGTGACATTGATGGATATCTCTAAAATACAAATTCTGTTTCACGTTACCCTATTGATGGACTCTGTAATCCTAGTTAACTTAGTTTCTTTGTGACTTAGATTTTCTTTAGAATTTTTATCTCGGGTTGCAGCAAATATATGGATTATTGGAGGTTTCTCTTGTTCTCCCTTCATCTACTTTATTTTTTCTCAAAAGTGGTCTTCGTGACACTGACAGAGTTTAGTTCCAATCTGTACCAGATATGTGAACACACCTACTTTCTCCAATTAACTATTTCTCTTTACCACCTCAATAGCATTTCCACTTTGATCATCTGACCAGCACTAAACTTTCTAAATCTCATACTTCATCCATGATGACTTATGTTTATATTGCCCTGCTTTTCTCTTACTTTGCTAATAACATTAGGCCTAAGCAAATTAAACCTTTTCCTAGGAGCATGTTTAAACACGAACATAAGGTATGTGCAACCTGTTAGTCGATCTAAGGTTATGATGTAAAAGAAGAGGAAATTGTCTAGTCTGTGAAGAGAAGCGTGGAAATTAGTGGCTAATTAGTCACGTGACAAATATTCTGCAAAGACCTGTCCACAAGTTGTATGCTTAGAGTCATAGAAGTGTACAGCATAGAAACAGATCCTTTGGTCCAACTTGTCCATGCCAATCAGATATCCTAAATTAATCCAGTCCCATTTGACAGCATTTGGCCCATATCCCTCTAAACCCTTCCTATTCAATTACCCATTCAAGTGCCTTTTAATTGCTGTAGTCAAACCAACCTCCACCATTTCCTCTGGCAACTCAAACCATACGTGTACCACCCTCTGCACGAAAATGTTGCCTCTTAAATCCCTTTTAAATCTTTTGACTCTCATCTTCAACTTCTGCCCTCTAGCTTTGGACTCCCCTGTCATGAGGAAAAGTCCTTGGCTATTCAACCTATCCATGCCCCTAATATAAAGTAACCCCTCAGCACAAGTAAAATAGCACAAGCCTAATCAGCCTCTCCCTATTCCTCTTTTTGCAGCACCATTCAATGCTGGTAATATGGTGTTATTAAGAATGTGTTTGATTCATTCATATTCAAAATATTTCAAACCACTTCTGGCATAAAGTGTAGCTCATTACGTGATTCTAACACCTTGGTAGTTTAATGAATTTTTACCCCATAGGAAGAAGCATTGATGTAAATTCCTTTGATTGCAGTTTTATGCAAGACCAGAACATTTTGTAAATATTACCTCTCTGCTTCCAAAAGTAAGAGCAGTCTTATTCTTGCAGTTAGACCATCATCATTGAATAATGCTTCAAGTAAAATATAAATGTTAAATATGAATTGAATTTGTTTCTAAATTTAAGCAATTTCAAAGCCATATTGTCAATGATTTAAAAAAATTATTTTAATCATTCTGATTTAATTTTCTGAAGACAGACAGTCACATGGAAGTGGCCTAGAATCAAAATCTAGAATATTCTGGAAGCTAAAAATTATTAAGCTGCTTTCTTAACCTCACTAATAAAACTGACATTTCCACACTTCTCTAAAAGTTTAAAATTTTAGAGTCATAGAGATGTACAGCATGGAAACAGACCCTTCGGTCCAACTTGTCCATGCAGACCAGATATCCTAAATTAATCTAATCCCATTTGCCAGCATTTGGCCCATATCCCTCTCAACACTTCCTATTCATAAACCCATCCAGATGCCTTTTAAATACTGTAATTTGTACCAGCCCTCACCACTTCCTCTTTGACAGGCTGCATCACCTCCAAAAACTGATAAGGAAGCAGCCAAATCTTACAGGCATTCCCAGCGAATCTTTTCTGTTTGTAGAAGCTTCATTCACAGGCTGGATAATATTAAATATTACGAGAGAAGTTTTAAGTCACCACAGACATAATAAATACCTCAGCATATATCATTGCTACAATGGACTTTTGTACCATAAGGATAGTGTCCCTACCTCTGGACCAAAAAGGTCCAGGTTCAAGAACCACATGTCAGAGAGAGGTCACTTCCAAACAGGTTGACTGAAAATAATTCATAACTATGTTACAGATGAGTTAAATAAAAACAGAAAGTGCTGGAGAAACCCAGCATCTATACAGAGTGAAACAAAATGTTATGTTTTATGTCCAATACAATTGCTTAGAAGTGAAAAAAATATAAATCAGTGCCAAGAATTACCATTGGCTTCTTACCATCATGCATTTGAAAGGCAAGGCTGGTGATTTTCTGAGTGACTATCATCAAGGGTCTAGAAATAAAAAGAAAATAACTTCAATTGTTTTACTTTTAAATCAACAAAGAAACAGATATTAAATAATCCAGAAAATCTGAAATTGCTGGTGCACAGAAAAAGCACCTAAATATCTAAGTCTGAATTGCTCCATTATAGGGTAGAATTAGTGAATTGGAACTATTTGCACATGCAAAAACAACTTCAAATGCTCACTTCATTAACTATCCTTAAATGAATGGATGGAATTGACAAATCTTAAAAGAATTACTAGCTCCAAAATTTCAAGACACGACACCAATCATACTGAATCGTCACTATTCACAGGAGGTACATTTCCGAGAAATCTAATGAATATCGAAACATTGAAAAACAAGATTTACTTCCCATAAGAATTAATGAATGAATTTTAGGCAAAATAACAATGTTGAATGAAAACTGTAAATTGTTCTCAAAAATTGGGGAACAAATGAGGAAAATAACCAATATCAGGCCAACAAACAGTGTGAACCCCCTGTAATTACCTTCCAGTAATCAGCAACTGATGTTTTACTTTAGACATTATACTCTAGATGAACTGAACAAGTTTACTGAGTCCCTTCAGTTATTGTATTTTTTCCACAACATCGATGCTTGGAGAATGCTATCACCAGAGTTCAAGTTATAGAAGTCTAAAATACAATTACTGAAAGGTATAATATCAACTTGAAAAACATCTATATACCTCTTTCCTCTCTCCCTCCCCATAACTCCTAACACATACCACTTGTGTCTGTTTTGATAATGCACTTTCTTTTTTCAGAGGAACCATCCAAGGGTTGCACAATACAGTATCTGAGACATAGTTGATTCAACTGATTTCTAGACTGGCTAGTGTCAGTAAGTCAACAGCTCATTCATTGAATCAAATGATGAATAAGCACTCCGCTACAATCACAAATGCATCCAGAGAGAACTTGTAAAATGAGTGATTTAATATTAATGAACAAATTCAGGATGCAAGTTTATAAAACAGTTGGCTGCATGAAATATATACAAGAGGTTGGTACAGCAGGTTTCGTGATATAGTTGGTTTGTTCAGGACTGCTCACTTTAATCCTGCCTGCCATGTTGTGCGTTATTTCACTTTCCACAATAACTTTCTACAAAATGATCTGATGCATTAGATGTTTGAATTTCAGAAACCAGTAACAGGCAGAGTGATACTGAAGGGGAAAAGACCTAAAACTTGAGTCTAAACCCATTAATCATCTTGAAGATTTTCTGATCTGCATTCAATTTTTCCGCATAAAAGAGTGAGTCCCTCTTACTTCGGCAATAAGAAGCTAGAATATGTTTGTTGGCTTTGATTATCCTCTTTCTTAAGAGCTTACATCTTACTTATATTCATTTAATGGTCCATCTCCGTATGAATAGTTTCATCTACTCTAGTGCATTTTTCTCAATTAAACAAGGTGCTCAATTCAGATGAAGCAGTGAATTTACCCTTTGTTTTATGTCAAGTATAGACATGCACAAGCATTAATCCCCATTTGAAGTGGACTAGCAATTATAGCTTGGGGGTGGGTGAGGCATGAGTATGTGAGAGGGAACAGCAAAACAAAAATCACAACAATGTAAAGTATGTTAATAACAAGATGCTGGGAATAAACAATTGAGTTGCTGTAAAAAAAATGTCGGAATACAGCAAGCAGACGGATACGGTGACAGATCTGCAAAAACAAAGAGCTGGTTTATTTAGCCTTTATCCACTCCTAGACTTTCTTGCACTCTAGATGGTTGCAGACTTCCTCACATTTCTTGATCTACTGCATGTTATTCATGTTGTAGATAGATGCTCATGAGTGAGAAAATGAATCCTTTCCTACCTCATTGATCCACAGTGAAGAATATGAGCAATATCAGAATCCATAAAAGAAACTTGGGACATCCACCCATATTCCCAGTTTCGAGAAAATCTACTTCCAACCAAGACGGATCAAAAACTATCACATTATAATAGTATAATACAAATTAAAACACTATCAGATTAATCCCACAAGTTAAATCAGCGATCTGGAAAACAGGG
Source organism: Chiloscyllium punctatum (assembly GCF_047496795.1). Lineage (NCBI taxonomy): Eukaryota > Metazoa > Chordata > Chondrichthyes > Orectolobiformes > Hemiscylliidae > Chiloscyllium > Chiloscyllium punctatum. Next base: position 51,401,431 of record NC_092779.1, read on the forward strand.
AACCTGTTCTTTTAAAATATGCTTTCACACATTTAAAACTGCAGATCAGGAACTCAATTCCATATTGATTGTGCATTAACTTTTCAGTTCCAGTTAAATGGCATACTGAGACTGTCCAAGAAAGCTGTTCCCTTAACGTTTTAATAATCAGCATTGTGTTTCAGCACTTTGGAGAGCTGCAGTCTCATTTCAGTACAAAGTAATTTACCTCATTCGGAAAAGGAATGAAGGGTGGTTTCACATCTTTCTCTACAGCCATTGTTTTGAAAATCTGTAGAGTATTTTACTTTTACAAAGTACTCCATTGAGCATTAACATTTCTGCAAAATAGTACAGGGAACATCCAATCCCACAGATTATGAAAATAAACATTTTTAATTCCACTACACCAGAAATAAAATCACGGTCACTTGTGAGCCTGCCCCAGAAACAATGGATAAAATTTCACCTCATTCAAAGCTGAAGAGTCAAATAAACCAAAGTGGCTCACTGATATACTTCAGAGGTAGTTAGTTGAGCTTTCATTTGACTCCAGTTCAACAATATGCCTATATTAGTTAACCAATTGTTAATCCTGATCCAAGTGAGTTATTGAGGTAGAAACGAGAGCATCTTTCTTTCTGGGTAGAGTTTGTTAACTCCTGAGTTTTACATGTTGGGACCAGATCAGGACAGCAGCTTCCTTCTCTAAAGGGCATGAGTGAACTAGATGTTTTTTTTTGCAACAATTGACATTGGTCACATGATCACCATTAGGCTTTTTTTATTTTTAATAAAGAGTTATTGAAGAGTTTTTAAAAATGCAATTTAAATTTCACCACCTGCCATGATGGGATTTGAACCCACGTCCCCAAACCATTACTCTGAGGCTCTGGATTACTAGTCCAGTAACATTACCACCACATCACTGCGACCCTGAACCACTCAGTTTTATAGCACTTTACACACCTCAATCTCACTTGTCTCCCCCCCTTTTATCTATTAATTAACTACAATCACCTGCTTAACTACTTGTCATACTAATACCTATACAGGTTGCATTACTGTCACCAACAACAAAAAAACAAATCTACAAATATCCCCTTGCACGAAAGAACAACTAATCTAAACTCACACAAAGTCTAATAAAGGCAGCAAGTTGTAAATGTAAATCATAGTTTTATTATTTTTTGTGCACCAAACACTCCTTGTGGTACCCACCAGTCGCAGGACAGTGGAAACAAACTAGCTCTTCAAGGCCACTGAAGCACTGATAAGATCAAGATAAGAACCTGACAAAATCATCCAGAGTGACCCATATTCATCCTACTTCACCTAATTCTGCTAGAGACATCACCCATCCACTCCAAGTTCATGCCTGACCTGTGAATAACCATGTGGTTGACTCTTAACACACCCTCACTGAAACTAGGGATGGATAATAAATATTGCCTTGCCAATAAAAATGTTGTACAGTTTCAGTATTTTCCTCAATTTTCAGCCCACTATTAGGCAGCAGCTTTCTTGTGCATTTGCAGTAAGCCATTGAGCAGTGATAAATAAATAACCTGCAGTCACATGTACTCATGAGAATCTTACTGAAGTTAACCAAACCTCCAGCATATTTACACAGTATATTCTAAAACAATTATTACTGGGTTACAATGGAATTCAGTAAATATTCAGTTATGTTACAGCTAACATGGTACGTTATAGAGCACACCAAGACTTCATGCAAATAATATAGTAACTATGAGAAGAATAAACAACTCACCACAAGAATCCACTGAGCATAAAGGAAAAGAAACAGAGCACAGGATAATGTAAAAAATACAAGAAAGACTTCACAAAACAGAAAGTCCAATGATTGGAATGAAGAGTGAAAATAACCATGACAATCATTTTTAAGATGAAAACAATGGTTGCATATTCACATACTCGATAATAATTATTCCTCACTATATTTTACATTAGACCAGGTTGGTCTTTGAAAAAAAACCACAAGTGAAATAACCAAATTCTTAAGGAAGGCAGAAGCTGTGCGGAAGTTTCAGAAAGTAGGGAATTAGATGAGGAATCACAAACTGTACTCAGTTTCACAATAGGACTATCCTAAAAGGAAAATAGTTCTATTTTTACCCAGAAGGAATGAGACTAGATTATTCCTTCTGATTTTTACTCAAGACTTGGTTCATAACAACTCAGCATTGCATAAACCACCTGATGAAGGAGCAGCGCTCCGAAAGCTAATGCTGCCAATTAAATCTGTTGGACTATAACCTGGTGTTGTGAGATTTTTAACTTTGCATAAACTGAACTGGTGACAGGATGAATTCTCTTTAGCAAGAACATGGAGTCGTCCAGTAGCTGGCTGATGTCTTGGAGTATACGATGAGTGCACAATGAAAGTATACAAAGTCACCCCAATCCTCTGCATACCACTTCATGAAAATACATTTTAAAAATCTATACAATTTTATTCATTAAAGGCACATGAAAGCATTTCTGTTCATTGAAAAATATGCACAAAATTTCACCTTAAAATTTACCTCATAAATGAACTCAAAACCTGCGAAAAATGATAAATCTCCAATAGTTTTCAGAGTGATAGCTGGTATAGGCCTGGGATAGATTATATCCAATGACAAAACCACCCACACTCCTCCCCCACCCTGCAATAACAGCATCTATCTTTTATATAAGTGGTGCACCTGTGGCAAACAAAAGCACTATTCCCTATGTCTGTTGGTACATGCAACTGGAAGTCTAATATCAAATAATTTGTTTTGCCATGTGAAAGATTTGGTGATGAGTCGTCTTCTCAAATCACAACAGTTCTAATAACTTAGTGGCTTTGTATGTTACTTCAAAGGACATTTAAAAGTCAATCAGTATGGTGTAGTATGGAGTCACATATAGTTCAACCAGGCAAAGATGGCAGATTTCTGAACCTAAAAAAAACATATAAGAATCGACTAGGTTTTTAATCACAATGCATAAATTTTTGCTCACTTCCGTCAGTTTATTCCAAAATTTTAAACATGAATCCAAGCTCTCAAACTGCCACAGTGGGATGAATATAACACAGATTCACCATATTATACAGGCTACTGGCTATGCCCTGTCCCAGTTGAAGGATTAGACCCATTAGAGGTGGCAACACAGTGGTATGCAGTTGGCTGGAAGGGACTCTAGAAGTACTCAGCATTGATCCAGGCCCCATTAAGTTCCACAGCACTAGGTCAAACCTACATAGGAAAATCACCTGCCCATCACCACCTACTGCCCTTTCCCATGAATCAATACTCCTCTAAGTTGAACACCATTTGGAAGCAGCACTGAGGGTAGAAGGGACATACAATGACTCAACATGGCCAACCTCAGTGTCCATGAAAGCAACATGTGAGAAACGATGCAAAGTGATTCCACAATAAACAATAGACAATAGGTGCAGGAGTAGGCCATTCAGCCCTTCTAGCCTGCACCGCCATTCAATATGATAATGGCTGATCATTCCCAATCAGTACCCTCTTCCATGGATCAGATTGAAGTTGTGAAGTCCTGCTGTATCTAGATGTGAATTGTGGTGGACAATTGAACAATTAACTGGAGAAGATGACTCCACAAACATCCCTGTCCTCAATGATGGAGGAGTACCAGTAAAACAGTGCAAAAGACAAGGCTGAAGCATCTGCAATCATCTTCGCCCAGCAACACCAAATTGATCATCTATCTTGACCTCTCCTGAGTCCACAGGATTACTGGCAATAGACTTCATTAATTCAAATTACTGCACACAAAACAAAACAGCTGACTGTAATGGATGCAGCAAAAACTAGGGCCCCAACACCATCCCAGCTGTCGTATTCAACGCCGTTGCACTAGAACTAGTCTTCTGTTCCACAACAGCTACAACACTGTCATCTATCCAACAATTTGGTAAATTGTCCAGGTATGTGCTGTTACAAAGAGCAGTTCAAATCTAATCAATCAACTACTGCTCCATTGATATACATCTAATCAGCAAGGTAATGGAAAGGGATGTTGACAGTGCAATCAGCAGATTTACACAGCATTAATCTCCTTAAATAATGCTTTTGTTGAGCACTCAGCTTCTGACCTCATCACAGCTTTAGTAAAACATTGACAAAAGACCTCACTAATAGAAGTGAGGGAAGAAGGACAGCTTTTAGCATCAAGGCAATATTGACAGAGTCGAAGAGTATGGTGCTGGAAAAGCACAGCTGGTCAGGCAGCATCAGAGGAGGAGAATTGATGCTTCAGGCAGAGTATAGCTTCACAGAGCCCTAGAAAAACTGGAGTCAGTGTGAATCAGGGAAGAACAGTTTGCTGACTGGATTTCTATCTGGCACAAAGGAAGATGACTGTAGTTGTTAGAAACCAAAGATCTCAGCACCAGGACATTGCTACCGGAGTTCCTCAGGGCAGTATCCTAGGAGCAACTATCTTTAGCTGCTTCAACAATGACCTTCATTCCATTATAAAGGTCAGAAGTTGGGAATTTTTTGCTGGTAATTACACTGTGTTCAGCATTCTCAACTCTTTAGACACTGAAATAGTCTGTATCTGCATGCAGTAAGACTTGAACAATGTTCAAGCATGGACCAATAAGTGGAAAGTAACATTTGTGCTACACAAGTGCTTGACTGTGGATATAATCACTTCATATGGAGTGCTATAGTTCAAGAAAGCAACCACTCACCATCTTCTCAAGGACAGTTAGAAGTTGGCAATAAATGCTGGGGTGCCAGTGATACATACACAAGAGAAAGTGAGGACTGCAGATGCTGGTGATCAGAGGCAGAGGCAAAGAGTATGGTGCTGGAAAAGTACAGCTGGTCAGGCAGTATCCAAGGAGCAGAAGAATCAACGTTTTGACCATAAGCTCTGATGAAGAGCATACGCTTAAAACGTCAACTCTCCTGCTCCTCGGATGCTGGCTGTGCTTTTCCAGTGATACACACACATCCTATGAACAAATAAAAGGTTTCCAGGTTTCATTCTTCACGTCAGGCAAGCAGATAGGCTGGAAGTAGAGCAAAAAAAATGTCCCTGGTTTCACAAGTTAAGGTGACAGAAGGTCAGTTGGGGGTGATCAATAAAATATTTCTAAATATATTTGAGAAAAAATTGGGATGTAATGCATTACAGTAAAATAGTCTATCAACTTGGATCAAACATAAATAACAATTACTGCCCTGAAGAAACTATGAAGGTCAACCAGGGAAACAAACTATCCCTCACAATAAATTTGTAGAGTCCTAGATAACACAGGAAACATTTGGCTTGGACTGGGAGAATTCAGGTTCAGCGCAGACTGTGCAACCTTAACCCAAATGGACTGACCTAGAGAGATAACAATACTTTAATTCCGCATCAGGATACCTAAAACTGCGGAACATGCTTTTCATTTTCAGCCCCTAAGGCAGTTCAAATACCTCATTAGACACTGTTAAATCAACATATGGCTCAGTGGCAGCACTGCAAATTGAAAACTAATACAGTCATATATAGATGATAACAGCACCAAAGGCTTATAGCCATGTTTAAACAAACTTGTTTTTCTAAGCAATACCTCACCATACTTGTTATGTAAAGCCAGAACAGCATCTAACATATATAGCGTAGGTTTCAAAGTCCTTTCACAGAGGGAATATTTACAGGTATGCTCAGGTTTATGACAAAGCATCACCAAGAAGTTAAAGGACCACTGGCCAAAGCACTGTACTCTCACAATTGACAAACTTGAGATGAATAAACAAGAGAATTTTAAAGTATTTATTTATTGAAGAGATTTAAGAGTACATCAAATGTGGCAACCAAGGCGGAGTCTCTGGGGCAATGTATCTTCAGCAGCCAAAACCTTGAACACGATTGATGGAACTATTGTTTCATAAGCCATTAGTTCAATCTAAAGTTTTTCTCCTACAAAAATAAAGATCATACTTAATTCTTGTAATGAAAAGCCCTATAAATTTTGGAGCAAACTTTCACAGCTCTCTTTCCACGGTTCAAAATTCAGTTAATCATCTGTTTTTACTTTTCTCACCCTCTCTTTCACTTCACAGTAAAACACTTTCACAAAGCAGAGGATGATAGACAATTCTGATTTCCTCATATATGAAATGATTGTAACGGGATCAGCCAGGTGGACCTCATAGAACATGAGTTTCCTGACTGACCAAATTAACAGCCCCAGTCAGGGAACCCTGGCTGACAGATACAAAACAAGAGTGTCAGACATCCGGTTCACTCAGAGCTGGCTCCGAGGTAGCTGGATTAGTATCAAGGACTCTCCACATATAAGTAAAGGGTCACTTGGTGATCGGACACTGGCCTGTGGAATTTTTCAATATAGAACTACTGCCAATTATTACGGTATAGTTTACTGTCTCTGATAAAAATTTGGTCAATTTATATAACTACAGAACTACAGCGTATAAATATATGGACATCCTGCAGCACAGAACAATTCTGATTTTTCGTTGGAGTGATGTGAAGAGAGATAAATAATAGAAGCTGGGTGGTTCCTCCAAATGAAATATTGACTGATCAGTGAAACTACACAATTTGCATACCCTGAGGATAGCCCAAAGCTGCACTGGTAGAAGCAGGATAACCATTTGATTCCATTTGAAAGAACTGTATGCTGTACAGGAAGGTAGAAACACAGGAAGCCCCATCTTGAACTTTCCTGGTACTACTGGCCTTTAATCCAATTGACCTTTAAAAGAAACGAGATGAAGGCTTGTTTTCATCCTGGTATTCTTTGTTAACTGGTATTCAAATGTATAACTTCCAGCACCCTGAGAATGGCCAAAGATCTGCAGATTTCTACCACAACAGAGAGCATCTCCATTGCGGTGACAACACCAGGAGTTGAGAATGCTAAGGCACATCCCAAACATGGCATTCATTGCAGGTGAGGAATTAGGAGCAGGCATACAGAACCCCAGGAGGCAGCTGACCATTTAAATGATGAGATGCTTCGATGAAATCGAATTTTGCAGTTTTTGGTATTTAGATCTCAGAAGGTGGACATTCAACTCAGTAAGGCCAGGCTTATTCTCAGTGCATTTTGTTCTCGGACAGCCAGGCTACCCATTTGGAAGGCTGAAGTTCCAGTAAATTGGCCAAAGATATCTGGGGTGCAGGAGGTGGAATGGTCAAAGAGTGGCACAAGGAACATGAGGGCCATAAGCATGTGTAGAAATGCAGTGTGGCAGAGATTGGGCATGGAGTGTAAGGGGAATGAGGGGTAAGAGCAGAAGGGATGTTTTCTGTTTTATTCCTTACTTACAAACTTTGAACACAACACTGGATTTCCAAGGGAAACATTCAGTTTGACTCATGTAAGGTTTCTTCAGTTGCCTGGCCTGACTCCCAATCCACCATGGCCTGCTGAACCAAGAATCAAAACTGCAAGCAGCCATTTTAAAGGCCAGGTTCACAGAATCAAGATTTCTCCCAACTCAGGAACAAAAATCAGGACAATAACAGAAACTGAAACAGAAACTCAGCAGGTCTGGCAAAATCAGGGCATGTGTTTTAATTGATACTTTTGGACAGGATTAAAAGGCAAGGATTAAAAGACACAGAAAGCAGATGGTTTATTCGTTGATGCCAATTAAAAATGCACTTCAAAGACATACTGACATAAAAGGGACAACATTATTCTATTTAACAGTGGGGGTGTTAGAGCATGGAGAATCCTCTGCTGCAATGTTCCGTCTAATAACATTTTGTATTTCACAGCCAGTTTGCAGTACTACATGTTTCTTCTTAAAACTGGCATGCTTTCATGCATCTTAAAGGAACCACTGCATACATAGGGCCTGCTTATTCTATGCGCACATATCTATCTGCTGCATAACCATGCACCCACACAGTTTAGAGTGTACTGTAGACATTTGCTCCATTATCTCACACACACACACGCAAATATATAATACTACAGCAAAACATCCTTCAATAGTACATCTACATCCACATAGTCTAGTCAGATTCATGCCAATATTATTAACACATCTCAATTCTCTCGCTGAATAGATATATTCTAATAGAAAACTCTGGAGCTCCCTATATTGTAAAATCCACCAAATCTTTACACGGAGGTGCACATTCCACAACACTAGAAACAGAATTTTCCAATCCTTCGAAAATCAGAAGTCATATTTTTTCTTTCACTTCTGGCCAGGGGATATCCTGATATATCAGCAAATGAGCCAGATAAGAAAATGGCACCCAACACTAATTATGATAGCATTGATAGCTGCCACAAGCTCTGAAAGATCCTAGTAAAATAATCTAGGGAAGTTGTCATTTCATCATGGTGCCTTCATATTACAACACTGACACTGAGGACAGAGGTATTGTACTGAGCAGTGCAGTAATACAAATGAAGAAAACTTTTATTCTCCCTTAACTTCAACACCAGATAGAAAGCACTCTGCAAATTCAACAGGGAAAACAAAATCCCAAGAATAAACTAGAAAACAGATATTCCATTCCACAAAAGAAAATATTAGAGTTTGCTTAAGTACCTCAACACTGTCACAAAAACAAAGGGTATATGGTAATTTCCTTATATTTATCCAAGTAAATAATTACACTCCTTATGCTCCTTTAGTGTCCTTCCTTAAAAGGTCACTTTCAAATTTAGACACTAAATTACAACTGAGAAATATCTAAAAACAAACTCACCCAGAGAAATCTGTGGCCAACAGTCCATAATTAAAGATATATACTCTGCTAATTTGACACAGTGTGAGATAGCCCATTGCTGCTACAAATGAATATCTAAAAGAACAAGAAACACAAATGTACTGAAATTATTATGATGTCACATATAATAAAAATAAATTATTGGGAAAGGTGGTTTTTGAGGAAATTGTTAGAGGAGGAGGGAAAAGTGGAGAGTCTGAAATTACTCAAAGTCTTTATGGCAGAAAGCATAATGGTAGATGATGAAAAGCAGGGATGGACAAATGCCAAGTTACAGAAACCCACTGCAGCAGGTGTCACCAGGAGTAAAAATCCCAAACTGATTTTTTTTCATCCTAAACTCAGGGTTGCTGAAGCCAACTTGAGTAGCCTCTTCAACCACTGAGCCTTCAACTACAATTCAGGTCATCTTGGTCTATATGACACAGACTATCACTGGGACAGTGTACAACTCCGAGTCAGCAGGGTGTTAATACATTTTGCAAATGTTTGGACATGCACTAAGCTTAAATAGTTTTAATATCATTACTTCACCAACTTTTACACCATTGAATATGCAAACTTGCAGATATACACCTCACCTTATGTATGTACTAGTCAGTCTATTGCAAATTAAAACACAAAGTCAATTTTAATTTGATTTGTTCAGATCAAGCAAAGGTCAAAGGTCAAGATAATGAAATTAATGTAGAGGATGGGAAGAGGTAAGGATGTGAAAGGGAAAGGCAGTGAGATTATAAGAAATAGGATTTATAATCATTTAGAAAGGAATAAGTTGATTAGGGATAGTCAACACTGTTTTGTGAAGGGTAGGTCTTGCCTCACAAACCTTATCAAATTCTTTGAGAAGGTGATCAGACAGGTGGATGAGGGTAAAGTGGTTAATGTGGTGTCTATGGATTTCAGTAAGGCATTTGATAAAGTTCCCCATGGTAGGATATTGCACAAAATACAGAGGCATGGGATTGAGGAAATATGTACGTGCAGTAGTGTAACTCAACAAAAAGGCAAGGATTCAGCCAAATGTATACAATTTTTTAAGCTAGGGAAGGCAAATATTTGTTTGTTAAAAAAAAGATAAGTCAGATCCACCAGAGTGAAGGAAATCCATTAAAAACATGCAGATATTGCTGAGTAGGCCAGCATTTATTACTTAACTCTAATTTCCCTGTGTGCTGTGTTCTTGTTTCAAAAACAGTACCAATGCTAAAAGAATGTTTTTATGGCACTATAATAGTAAAATACTGCAAAGGCTAATGATCTTAAATAAAAGCAGAAAATGCTGGAGAAGCTCAGCAGGTCTGGCAGCATCACAGATGATGGTCAGCTGCCTACTGTAACCACTGTAGTCCTTCAGGCGCAGGGTCACTCACGGTACTGTTAGGAGAGAATTCCAGGATTTTGACCCAGTAGCAGTAAAGCAATAAAGTTAGAACTCCAAATCAGGATGGTGTGTGACTCAAAGCAAGATTGAGATGTCAGTGGGGAAGCACTTTGGGCAACCATAATTCTATTAGTTTAAAAATTGAAAAGGATAGACAGGATCTAACCGCAGAATTCTAAACTGGAGGAAGGCCAATTTTGATGGTATTAGTTAAGAACTTTCGAAAGCTGATTGGAGGCAGATGTTCGCAGGAAAGGGACAGCTGGAAAATGGAAAGCCTTCAAAAATGAGATAACAAAAGCTCAGAGACAGTATGTTCCTATTAGGGTGAAAGGAAAGGCTGGCAGATGCAGGGAATGCTGGATGACTAATGACATAGAGGTTTTGGTCAAGAAAAAGAAGGAAGAATGTGTCAGGTTTAGACAGCAGAGATTGAGCGATTCCTTGGGAGACTACAATGGCAGTAGGAGTATACTGAAGGGGGAAATCAGGAGGGCAAAAAGGGGACATGAGATAGAATTTGGCAAATGGAATTAAGGAGAGTCCACAGGGATTTTATGAATACATCAAGAACAAAAAGGGTAACTAGGGAGAGAATTGGACCAGTCAAAGATCAGCAAGGCAGTTTATGTGTGGAAAGGCAGGAGATAGGGAGATCCCAAAGGAGTGTTTTGCATCAGTGCTTATTGTGGCGAAGGACATGGAAACTACTGAATGTGGGGAAATAGATGGTGACATCTTGAAAAATGTCCATATTACAGAAGAGGAAGTGCTGGATGTCTTGAAACAACAAAAGGTGGATAAATCCCCATGACCTGTTCAGGTGTACCCTAAGATTCTGTCGGAAGCCAGGGAAGTGATTGCTGGGCCCCTCACTGACAGTCACAGGTGAGGTGCCGGAAGACTGGAGGTTGGCTAATGTGGTGCCATTATTTTAGAAAGGTGCTAAGAAAAAGCCAGGGAACCATTGGCCGGTGAGCCTGACATCGGTGGTGGGCAAATTATTGGAGGGAATCCTGAAGGACAGGATTTACATATATTTGGATAGCCAAGGACAGATTTGGGTTAATCAATATGGCTTTGTGCACAGGAAATCATGTCTCACTAACTTGATTGAGTTTTTTGAAGAAGTAATGAGGAGGATTGATGAAGGCAGAGCGGTGAACAGGATCTTACAGTGACTTCAGTAAAGTGTTTAACAAGGTTCCTCATGACAGACTGGTTAGTAAGATTAGATCATATGGAATACTGGGAGAACTTGCCATTTGGATACAGAACTAGCTTGAAGATAGAAGACAGAGGGTGGTGGTGGAGGATTGCTTTTCAAACTGGAGGCCTGTGACCAGTGGAGTGCCACAAGGATCGGTGCTGGTCCACTGCTTTTAGTCATTTATATAAGTGATTTGGATGCAAACATAGGAGGTATAGTTAGGAAATTTACAGATGACACCAAAATTGAAGGTGCAATAGACAACAAAGAAAGTTAACTCAGCGTACAATGGGTTCTTGATCAGATGGGCCAATGGGCCGAGGAGTGGCAGATGGAGTTTAATTTAGATAAATGTGAAGTGCTGCAGTTTGGAAAGGCAAATCAGGGCAGGGCTTATACACTTAATCAGCATCCAAGGAACAGGAGAATCAATGTTTCGGGCATAAGCCGAAACGTCGATTCTCCTATTCCTTAGATGCTGCCTGACCTGCGGCGCTTTTCCAGCAACACATTTTCAGCTCTGATCTCCAGCATCTGCAGTCCTCACTTTCTCCTTATACACTTAATGGTAAGATCCTGCGGAGTGTTGTTGAACAAAGAGACCTTGGAGTTCAAGTTCATTGTTCCTTGAAAGTGGAGTCTCAGGTAGATAGGATAGTGAAGAAGGTATTTAGTATGCTTTTCTTTATTGCTCAAAGCATTGAGTATTAGAGTTGGGAGGTCATGTTGCAGCTGTACGGGATATTGGTTAGGCCACTTTTGGAACATTGTGTGCAATTCTGGTCTAAAGAGCAGATCACAGGACCAACACAACCCCTCGAAAACAGATTTATGGTCTATACGTTAAGTAAGGAAAATGTGGTTTATTTTAAACAAATAATTAAATCCAAAATGTGTCTATCTTAAATTTTCAAATTTATTTAAAACCTCAGCAGTATTTCCAAGTTGATGCCTTTTCTTCAGAAAACATTACACATATTGGGTTCTATACCTGTGAATGTTTGAGACGTTCGCTGTTATCATAATGCAGTAGCACAAAGAAACTTCTATAAAAATGTGTAATGAGTACCTGGAGAAAGAACAGCAAAACAAAGATTAGACACATGATTTCTAAGCCCAACTGAAAATAATTGCTCTTCACATTTTAACAACCATTACTTCATTTGCATTTTGGAAAACAGGTATAATAACAGATCCATAGAGCTCCAAGTTCTTTCTGCCATTAAATTAGATCATGGCTGACCAGGATCTTAAATTCATTTACTCTCCTAGTTTTGATATTCCTTAATGTCATTATTGAATAAATACTGAATATATACGAACAAAAACACAGAAGCAGATAACTTCGCCCAGGACTCTGAATTCCCTTCAAGGCAGATGTAGTTCTAACCTTTTATATGAACAGTTATTCTCCTTTCCTTCACCTATTTAACATGAGCTTTTAAATGTTAACATGATCCATGCTTCAATCGTGTACTTTGGCAGAGAATTACACAGCCTCTCACTACTTTCTTTTAAATCCTAACTCTAATTTTTTTTCAGACTTTCAGAGGATATGGGCAGCATGGCAAAGCCAACATTTGTTCCTTGTCCTAATTGCTCTTGAATTGAGTGGTTAGTTAGGGCAGTTAAGAGTCAATCACACTGCAGTGGGTCTGGAGGCACATGTAGGCAAGATCAAATTTCCTTCCAAATGGACATTCATCAGATAGATGGGTTTTATGACAATACAGTCGCTATCAGGCTGGCATTTAATTCCAGATTATTGGTGATTATTTTTTGTCATTTGATGGTAGTTGAGAAGGTCACCATTACCAAGACTAACTTAATATTGCAGATTTATTAACTCAATCCAAATTCCAATCAGATGTGATAGAATGATTTAAACCAGTGTCCCCACAGCTTGAGCCTCGACCTTTAGGTTAGTAACTCAGTGGCATTATCACTAAACCACTATCTCCTCAGTGCAGTAAATTACTTGGATTTAATTTTATAACCAATGCCTTGTTCTACATACCTCTATAATACTGGAAATAATATGCTCTGTCAACTTTGCTGTCAATCTTACCTTCTTCTAACCCTTTCAGCTCTTTAAAATCCTCCTTGTCCACCACTCAGAATGCAGCCCTAGGTTTCTCACTGAGATATCAGCTTCTCCCTAGAGTCTGCATTAAATGCCTCATCTTCAATGATTTCATTCTCTACCTCAGCTCTATGGGTCCTCTAAATTCTTCATTCTCTTGTTCACTCTTCAACAAATATATTCTCCTACCTAAATTCCCAATTTCCCAATAGTGCAATGACCATCTCCAATTACTTTCTTGTATTTCACCTTTCTGTGCCCTTCCTATCCCACCTCTTTCTGATCCATTGCCGGACAACATCATTCAAACTAATTTTACAGTTCTCCTTTCAAGTTCAAACTTTTGGCCTTCCATTTATCACCATTCATTTGCAGCTTCTTCAATGATCTTCCCTCCTTCATAAGGTCAGAGTGAGTGTGTTTAACTCTGATTGCACAATTTTCAGCACCATTCGGGACTCCTCAGATACTGAAGCAGTCCACAATAAAATGCAACAAGGTCTGGATAATATCCAGATTTGGGCTGACACATGGCAAGTTACATTCATGCCCTACAAATACCAGAAAATGGCCATCTCCAACAAGAGACTTCTAATCACCACTCTTGGCATTCATTGGCTCCACTATCAACATACTGAAGGTTACCATTGATCAGAACATCATCTGGACTCAAGGCATACACACAGTAGCTACAAGAGCAGGTCAGAGATTAGGAAGACTGCTACAAGTAACTCATGTCCTCCTGACTCCCCAAAGCATATCCACCATCTACAAGGTACAAGTCAGAAGTGCGATGGAAACTCTATTTGTTGAGATGGGTGTCTCCAAGAACACTCAAGAAGCTAGACACCATCCAGGACAAAGCAGCCTCCTTGACTGGCACCACATCCACAAACATCCATTCCATTCACCACTAAAACTAAGGAGCAGCACTATGTAATACTTACAAGGTGCAATTCAGAAATTCACTAAAGGCCCTCAGACAGCACCTTCCAAACCCACAATCACCTCCATCTTAAAGGAGGAGGACAGCAGATGCATGGGAACACCTCCATCTGTAAATTCCACTCCAAACCACTTATCATCCTGACTTGGAAATTTATCGCTGTTCCTTCACTGCCGCTGCGTCAATATCCTGGCATTCTGTCCTTAAGGGCATTATGGGTCTATCTATAGCACTTGGACTATGGACTACAGCGATTCAAGGCAGCTCACCACCACCTTCTCAAGGTCAACAAAGATGGGTAATAAATGCTAGCCAGTGATGCCTATGTCCAAAAGTCAAAACAAAAAATAATCCATTCCACAGAGTCATAGATATAACAGCACAGAAACAGACCCTTTGGTCAGACTCATCCACACTGAAATGGTGTTTTCTAAATAAATCTAGTCCCATTTGCCAACATTGGGCCATATCCTTCTAAACCCTTCCTATACATCTACCCATCCAGATGCCTCTTAAATGCTGTAATTGTACCAACCACCACCACTTCCTCTGGCAGCTCATTCCATACATGCACCACCAACTGTGTGAGAAAGTTGCCCCTTGGGTCCCTTTTAAATCTTTCCCTTCTCACCCTAAACCTATGCATAGTTTTGGACTCCCCCACACCAGGGAAAAGACCTCATTTATTTACTCTATCTATGCCCATCATGATTTTATAAACCTCTATAAGGTCACCCCTCAGTCTCCGACACTCCAGGCAAAGAAGCCTATTCATCCTCTCCCTATAGCTCAAACCCTCCAAACCAAGTAACATGCTTGGAAATCTTTTCTGAAACCTTTCAAGTTTTACAACATCCCTCTTGTAGCAGGGAGACCAGAGTTGGACATAATATTCCAATAATGGCCTAACCATTGTCCTGCACAGCTGCAACACAACCTCCCAACCCCTGTACTTAATGCACTGACCAGTAAAGGCAAACATACCAAATGCTTTCTTCACTAGCTGCGACTCCACTTTCAAAGAACTATGAACCTCAAATCCAAGGTCTTTTTGTTCAGCAACACTCCCCAGGACCTTAGCATTAAGTCCTGCCCTGATTTGCCTTTCCAAAATGCAGCACCTCTTATTTATCTAAATTAATCTTCATCTGCCACTCCTTGGCCCATTGGCCCATCTGATCAAAATCTCATTGAACTCTTGAGGTAACTTTCTTTGTTCTCCACTTCACCTCTAATTTTAGTGTCATCTGCAACCTTACGAACTATACCTCCTATGTTCACATCCAAATCATTTATATAAATGACAAATACAAACATTGAAACTTTTGATTCTCTCATAAACAAGATATTTTGCCAATACAGGCCTGATCCTAATTCAGTACTATTTTCTCTGCCAGCCCCAACTATTCCAGCCCAAGACCATCACATCACACAAACCTTTGCACTTTCACCATGTTTATCTGAATCCATATTTTCTCTCTTCCTTCACCTCAGTATGGAAACTGTGTCAATACACTTCCAAGCCCCACACTCGAATTCCCTGCACAAGTCTCTCCATTTGCACATCTCGCTTTCTGCCTTCAAGGCACTCTCTTAAAAAAAACTCCATTCTTGGACCAAGTAGTCATCCCTCTATTAACTTCTTCCCTGGCTCAGGGTTGGACTTGCACTCTTCTATGGACAGGAAGCCCCAGCTACAAGTGCTGACGATCAATTTGACTGACTGACCATTTTACAGATCTCAGGAGTAGGTGTTTCTCAGACTACAAGGAGGCTCTAGGAAGATGATTATGGTGGTGGGAGACAGATTGGTACTGGGCCCTATCACAGGGTAAAGGGAAAAGAGCTCCCAGTGCACTGGCTCTTGCTGGTGCACAGCACTGTCACTCTGTATACAGACCAGTGTCTGTTACGTTCGGCCTTTGCCCCTTTGCTGAGCTGAGTTGAGCCAGTCAGATCATGCACTGCTGCTACCGAGGGTCATTCCAGAGCAGAGCTGAAAACATGGTGACTGCGGGAGCTAGAACGCATAGTGTGTGTGTTGGAACAGAATTCAGGGGACAGGGGTTCTGATTACTGCCTTACCTGAGCCGCATAGTTGCCACTGGCAACTGGGCTTCCTCTATGACTAGCTGCACGGTAAGATGAGTGCCTGTTGTGAGAAGCAGGTGGGTGATGGCGAGATGGGATGATAAGCCCAGAGTGAGGAGGTCACAAGGGATTTTGAAGTGCGAGCAGCAGCGGAGGTAGGATGAACTCGGAAGACTGCAGCTAAGGAGCGGGAGCAACGAAAGAAGTGATGAGGACCAGAGGGGTAGCTGGGAAGGTAAGCAGTGAGCATAAATACTCACCCTTCAACGCCAACGGCCATTTTAAGTGCGAGCAGCAGCAGAGGTAGAACGAACTCGGAAGACTGCAGATAAGGTAAGGCAGTTTTTATTAAAATTACTTACCGGTAGCAGGCAGTGGTGTTTTTCTCTTTCACAGAAGGAGCGGGAGCAGCGGAGGAAGTGACGTGGACCAGAGGGGCAGCCGGGAAGGAGAGCAGTGACCATATATATCAGCAAGGCGGCTAAACCTGAGACTCTATTACTGTAGTATCTCCCACCCGCCCTCCTCCTCTAACCTAGTTAATAAGTAGGAAGAGCGGGAGCGACAACCAGGGGACTGCCGGTAATATATCTGGGCAGTGGCTGAACCCGAGACACTACACGTGTTGTGTCTCCCACCCGCACCCCCTCCTCTAACCAAAAATAGGACTCTGGTTTGTTAAGGTAAGGATTTTCTATTTCTTTATCAGTGAATGGTTAAAAATTTTATGGTTTATCTATTAATTGGTTTTTAGAAAAAGACTATAGCAGAGAGGTATTAGAAAGTATTTTAACTCAAACCTATACAAAGTAATAAAGCAGAGATGGCTGGGCAGGTGATGTGCTGTAGCTGTACAATGTGGGAGCAGGCTGATCCCATTGTGAATGGCAGTGACCACATCTGCAGCAAGTGTTGGTTGCTGGAAGAACTCCGGCTCAGAGTTGATGATCTGGAATCTGAGCTTCAAACACTGCGGCACATCCGGGAGGGGGAAGAGTTACCTGGATGCTTTGTTTCAGGAGGCAGTCACACCTGGGAGATTAAGTAATTCACATTCAGTTAGTGGTCAGGGACATCAGAGTGTGACTGTAAGTGAGGCAGACAGGGGGATCTTGAGTTCAGGAGCCTCACCCCTTGACCTTGTCCAACAGGTATGAGATTCTTGCTCCCTATACAAATGAGGAAAAGGGCTCTGGACAGGATGAGCCAGCTGACCACGGCACCATGGTTCAGAAGGCCATTCAAGAGGAGGGAGCAAAAAGATAAGTAGTTGTTATAGGGGATTCTATAATTAGGGGGACAGATAGTATCCTATGGAAGTTGGATCGGGAGTCTCGCATGGTGTGTTGCCTGCCCAGTGCCAGGGTGCGGGACATCTCCGACCAGTTTGAAACGATATTGGAGCAGGAGGGGGAGGATCCAGTTGTTGTGGTCCACGTTGGGACTAACAACATAGGCAAAGCTAGGGTGGAGGACTTGTTTGGGGATTATCGAGCACTAGGAAGGAAATTGAAGTACAGGTCCTCAAGGGTCATAATCTCCAGATTACTGCCCGAGCCATGTGCCAATTGGCATAGGGATAAGAAAATTAGGGAAGTAAACACATGGCTAAGGGATTGGTGTGGGAAAGAGGGATTCCATTTCATGGGGCATTGGCATCAGTTTTGGAACCGGGGGGATCTGTATCATTGGGACGGTCTCCACCTGAACCGATCTGGTACCAATGTTCTAGCGAAGAGGATAAATAGGGTGGTCAGTAGGACTTTAAACTCCTGAGTTGGGGGGAGGGGGGGGTAGTGAAAGTAACAGGGAGTATGGACTTAAATAGAAAGATAAGCAGGAGGATAGCATGTATGCAGGTGGATTTAACCTTGAGGCAGATTGGGAATGCAACAAAAAGGAAGGATAACTTAGGACGTCTTATGACTTCCAATATCTCTAATAAGAATGTTAGCATTAAGGCACTTTACCTGAATGCTCGTAGCATTCGTAACAAAGTAGATGAACTAACGACACAGATCATCGTGAATAATTATGATGTGGTAGGCATCACAGAGTCATGGTTGCAGGGGGTTCAGGACTGGCAGTTAAACATCCAAGGATATACAACTTATCGAAAAGACAGGGAGGTGGGCAGATGGGGCGGGGTGGCCTTGTTAGTTAAGAACAAAATTAAATCTATAGCGCTGAATGACATAGGGTCGGATGATGTGGAGTCTGTGGGGGTGGAATTGAGGAACCACAAAGGCAAGAAAACCATAATGGGAGTTGTGTAAAGACCTCCTAACAGTGGTCAGGACCAGAGGCGCAACATGTACCGGGAAATAGAGAAGGCATGTCAGAAAGGCAAGGTCATGGTGATTATGGGAGACTTCAATATGCAGGTGGACTGGGTAAATAATGTTGCCAGTGGATCCAAAGAAAGGGAATTCTTGGAATGCTTACAGGATGGCTTTTTGGAACAGCTTGTCATGGAGCCCACAAGGGAGCAGGCTATTCTGGACCTAGTGCTGTGTAATGAACCAGACTTTACAAAAAATCTTAAACTAAGGAAGCAGCGATCATAATATGGTAGAGTTCAGTCTGCAGTTTGAAAGAGAGAAGGCAAAATCGGATGTAATGGTGCTACAGTTAAACAAAGGTAATTATGAGGGCATGAGAGGTGAACTGACGAAAATAGACTGGAAGCAAAGCCTAGCAGGGAAGACAGTAGAACAAAAATGGCAGGGGTTTGTGGGTAAAATTGAGGACACTGTACAGAGGTTCATCCCCAACAAAAGAAAGATCATCCGGGGAGGGATTAGACAGCCATGGCTGACAAAGGAAGTCAGGAAATGTATTAAGGAAAAAGAGAGATCGTATAAAGTGGCCAAGAGCACTGGGAAATCAGAAGATTGGAAAGGCTACAAAAACAAACAGTGGATAACAAAGAGAGAAATAAGGAAGGAGAGGATCAAATATGAAGGTAGGCTAGTCAGTAATATTAGAAATGATAGTAAAAGTTTCTTTCAATACATAAGAAACAAACGACAGTCAAAAGTAGACATTAGGCCACTTCAAACTGATGCTGGAAGGCTAGTGATGGGAGATAAGGAAATAGTTGGAGAACTTAATAAGTACTTTGCGTCAGTCTTCACAGTGGAAGACATGAGTAATATCCCAACAATTAAAAGGAGTCAGGGGGCTGAGTTGAGTATAGCTGCCATTACAAAAGAGATAGTGCTAGAAAAGCTAAAAGATCTTAAAATTGATCAATCTCCTGGCCCCGATGGGCTACATCCTACAGTTCTGAGGGAGGTGGCTGAGGAAATAGCAGAGGCGATGATTGTGATCTTTCAAAAGTCACTGGAGTCAGGGAAAGTCCCGGATGGTTGGAAGACCACTGCTGTAACCCCATTGTTCAAGACAGGATCAAGACAAAAGATGGAAAATTATAGGCCAATTAGCCTAACCTCGGTTGTTGGTAAAATTCTAGAATCCATTGTTAAGGATGAGGTTTCTAAATTCTTGGAAGAGCAGGGTCGGATTAAAACAAGTCAACATGGATTTAGTAAGGGGAGGTTGTGCCTGACAAACCTGTTAGAATTCTTTGAAGAGGTGACAAGTAGGTTAGACTAGGGAAACCCAGTGGATGTGGTCTATCTAGACTTCCAAAAGGCCTTTGATAAGGTGCCACACGGGAGGCTGCTGAGTAAGGTGAGGGCCCATGGTGTTCAAGGTGAGCTACTGGCATGGATTGAGGATTGGCTGTCTGACAGAATGCAGAGAGTTGGGATAAGAGGTTCTTTTTTGGAATGGCAGCCGGTGACAAGTGGTGTCCCACAGGGTTCAGTGTTGGGGCCGCAGCTGTTCACGTTATATATTAATGATCTGAATGAAGGGACTGGGGGCATTCTAGCGAAGTTTGCCTATGATACGAAGATAGGTGGACAGGCAGGTAGTACTGAGGAAGTGGGGACGCTGCAGAAGGATCTAGACAGTTTGAGAGAGTGGTCCAGGAAATGGCTGATGGAATTCAATGTGAGCAAATGCGAGGTCTTGCACTTTGGAAAAAAGAATAGAAGCATGGACTACTTTCGAAACGGTGACAAAATTCATGTGGCCAAAGTACAGAGAGATCTGGGAGAGCTAGTCAAGGATTCTCTAAAGGTAAACATGCAGATTGAATCTGTGATTAAGAAAGCGAATGCAATGTTGTCATTTATCTCAAGAGGGTTGGAATATAAAAGCAGCGATGTGCTACTGAGACTTTATAAAGCTCTGGTTAGGCCCCATTTGTCCAGTTTTAGGCCCCACACCTCAAGAGGGACATACTGGCACTTCAGTGTGTCCAGCGGAGATTCACACGGATGATCCCTGGAATGGTTGGTCTAACATATGAGGAACGGCTGAGGATCCTTGGATTGTACTCATTGGAGTTTAGAAGGTTAAGGGGAGATCTAATAGAAACTTACAAGATAATACATGGCTTGGAAAGGGTAGACGCGAAGAAATTGTTTCCATTAGGTAGGGAGACTGGGACCCGTGCGCACAGCCTTAGAATTAGAGGGGGTCAATTCAGAGCAGAAATGCGGAGACATTTCTTCAGCCAGAGATGGTGAGCCTGTGGAATTCATTGCCGCGGAGTGCAGTGGAGGCCGGGACACTAAATGTCTTCAAGGCAGAGATTGATAAATTCTTGATGTCACAAGGAATTAAGGGCTACGGGGAGAATGCGGGTAAGTGGAGTTGAAATGCCCATCAGCCATGATTAAATGGCGGAGTGGACTCGATGGGCCAAATGGCCTTACTTCCACTCCAATGTCTTATGGTCTTACAGCCTCACTGATCACTTGGTGCTCTATTCCAACCAAGACATAGTAAGTACAAGCAAATGTGATGTCTACATACAATCAATTTAGCTGAATAAAATAGAAATTACTGGAAAAGCTCAGCAGATCTGGCCGCATATGTGGAGAGTAATCAAGAGTTAACTTTTTGGATGGAGGGTCCTTTCCTCAGTTGAAGGAAGATGGCTGTATCATGAAATTGTTTGTCTCATTGAAGTGTATGTTGATACTGAAAAGATTAGGAACTAGTGGTCTATAGTGCCCCTAATGACTGTGAATAAATTAGAAGATAATAAGGACTTGTAAAAAAGATAGTAAATGAATCATGGGTGACTCTAATCTTTAAGCAGATTGAGACAGCCAGATTGGCAGCAGTGGACACAGTTTGTGTTCAGCACAGAGTCCTAGAACAACGTGTTTTGGATCCAACCAGGGCTCAGGCTATTTCAGAATTGCTGGTGTGTAATGAGACAGGTCTAATATCAGAGTACAAGATCCCCTAAGGAAACAGTTGGGCTGAAGGGCCTGTTTCCATGCTGTATACCTCAGTGACCGTAATATGGTAGAATTTAGCATACAGTTCGAGAGAAAGGAACTTAGGTCAGAAACTAATCCTAAATAAGGGCAATTACAAAGGAATGAGGGTGGAGCTAGCTCGGGTTGACTGGGAAAGGACTTGAGCAGCAAAGACAGTTGAGGAAAATGACCAACATTTGAGAAAATAGTTCATGGGTCACAGAAAAGCTATAACCCAGTGTAAAAGATGGTTTCTAAGAAGGGAATAAGCCAACCATGGTTAAAAAGGGAAGTTAAAGCAAGAATAAAAAACAATGTGGGAAAGATTAGTGGTAAGACACAAGATTGGGAAAGTTTTAAGAACCAATAAAAGATGACCAGAAAATAATTAAGAGGAAGATGATAAACTTTGAGGGTAAAGTTGTAAGTAATATAAAGATGGACAGCAAGAGCTTCTGTAAATGTATAAAAAGGGAAAGAGAAGCTAAAGTTAATATAGGCCCCTTAGAGAATGAGGCTCGGAAATTATAATGGAGAATCAGAAATTGGTTCAGAGTTGTTTATTTTTAGCTAGAATCTATTTATTTATAATAAATCATAATTAGTGTTCCTAGCTGGATATCAACCTGGTCAAAAAATAAGTAAATTGGTGAATTCTGCGTACTCTAAAATCTTTAACTTTTGTGACAACTCCAGCAGTAGAGAAGCTTGACTTCCAGCGCGCCACCTCAGTGAGGTGTAACAATATTAATGATCTAGATTTCACTGTGACAATTTCGAAGTTGGCAGATACCAAATCTTGGAAGCAATGTAAAAAGTGAAGAGGAAATGTAGAACTTCCAAAGGACTTTGACAAGTTGGCATAGTGCCTGGATATGTGGCACAATAAGTTCAATGCAGAGAGGTGATATATTTTGGCAGAAAGAACATGGAGACAGCATAAAGGATACTGTTCTAAAGCATGTGCAGGATCAAGAAATCCTAGGTGCACAAATCATTAAAGGTAGCAGGACAGAGGGAGAGCAATTAAAAAGGCATACAGTATCGGAGGCTTTATAAATAGGGGTATAGAGTACAACAGCAAGATGATTATGCTGAAGGTGTTTAAAACATTAGTCGGACCCGCGTTTAGGAAAGATATGAACGCATTGGACAGAATGCAGAAGAGGTTCACATGAACGGTTCCAGGGTGAGAAATTTCAATGATGCAAACAGATTAGAAAAGTTGTGACTATTTTCCTTACAGGAAAGGCCTAGGAGAAATATGATTGAAGTCTTCAAAATCAGAGTTCTGGGCAGAATAGAGAGGGAGAAACTGTTGCTATTCACAAACAAATCAAGAAACGAGCAAACACAAATTTCAAGTGATTTGCAAAGTAGTAAACGTGATGCAAGAAGGAACTTTTTCATACAACAGGTGGTTCGTGTCTGGAATACACTACCAAGAAATGTGGTGGAGACAGGTTCAATTGAAGCATTTGAGAGAGCAATAGATGATTATTCAAATAGAATTAACATGCAGGGTTATGGGAAAAGGAGAGAAGGATAGTACTACATCATGATGTTCATTCTAATAGCCAGTTCAAACATTGAGCCAAGTTGCCACCTCTACACCTTATCAAATCCATGATACTTCAACAAAAAAATTCAATAAAGATGCTAAGATGTGATTTTCCCTCAACAAAACCATGCTACTGTGGATTAATCTGTACTTTTCTAAGTGATAGTTTATCCAGTCTTTTAGAATTAATTTTAATACAGCTAAAGCATTTGAAACCCTAAATAATTTTTCAGATTACAAAATATTTGTATACTGGTAACTTGAGTTGCAAACCTAGACAAACTTCAATTCACTAAGGTTATTTACGAGAAGAGGTTCACCCTGCTTTCAGAGTTTAGTCAGCTGAAAAAGAACTGTCTTGCCCTTTGCCCTCATTACTGTGAATGTTGACTTCTGAACTACAAAGTCAATTTATTTTGAAGTTGTATCTACTTGAAAGAGTGGTGAAGTCAGATTCTACCATGGCTATCAAAAGCAGCTGGAATAAACAGATGATGGGAAATAAATTGCAGTGTAGTGGGGAAAGAATATGACATTGGGACTAGCTAAATTGCTGTTATACAGACTGGCTTCCTGCTGTGCTGTAACCATTCTACCAATGAATCGAAGCGAAAAATGCGGAAACATGGAAGTTCCTAATGTGCAAAGTTGGTGCTTTTTTAGTTTAGCCTTTCATGGAAGACATTGCTGAAATATTCCCAGAACTAAAAATTTAACTGCCCTCAGAAGTAGAGAAGAAAGTCATGAGGAATGACCAACTCTTGCCCATTCAAAGTAATCTACTGTGTACAGCAAACATCACGCTGCCTACTAATTAAGATAGCAGTGTGTGGCCTGACACATATTTTTCAGTTCTTTAATGTATCACAGAAGGGAGTCCAAGTTCGTACAATGCCAGCATGATCTAAAAATAAAGTGTACCCAGCTGCAGCAGAATATGAAGTGGTGAAACAGGGGTTATGGGCAAGAGAACATTTGAAAAAAAAAGCTCCAGCAAGTGAGAGCGTGCGCCCAAGACCCTATGGTGCAGCTCTGGAGGACGTACTACAGGTCCTCACCCATTAAGAGGTTTTCCAAGTGGAACTAAAAAGTCATTTGTGGCAGTTAACTGTTATAGCCAATATAGCCCAGATGATCTGGACAGGACTACGATTGTCACACTTTTTTCTAATAGGAGAAAATAACCAATGAATGGAAGCAGCAGCAACAGATGACAGGGATTAAGCATGGATTATACACCCTCACCTCAACGAAGGAGACAGTGATAGCCATCATTGGAGTAAGGCAGTGGTCAGTGGCAAGGTTGAAACCATGAAAGATGATTGCACCTGTCTATCTAATCCACTTTTTCACATCCTACTTACACCTCATCCTGCAATTTATAAATCACAGATGGTCGAGTCATGCTGCTTTCAACAGAGATAACAGAAGGACAAATTCCTGTTCAGTACAAACTTGCAATCCTGGATCTAGCAGATAACATTATGCACATACACTGACTCACCTACTCCAGTAGGTGAAAGTGAGGACTGCAGATGCTGGAGAAGAGTCGAGAGTGTGATGCTGGAAAAGTGCAGCAGGTCACGCAGCATCTGAGGAGCAGCAGAATCAAAGTTTTGGGTATAAGCCCTTCATCAGTACTCCAGTATCAATTTAAGAGATGGCAACAATTTTCCACCCAACATATACCATACATTGAGAGTCATAGAGACATAGAGATGTATGGCATGGAAACAGACCCTTCGGTCCAACCCGTCCATGCCAACCAGATATCCAAACCCAATCTAGTCCCACCTGCCAGCACCTGGCCCATATCCCTCCAAACCCTTCCTATTCATATACCCATCCAAATGCCTCTTAAATGTTGCAATTGTACCAGCTTCTACCACTTCCTCTGGCAGCTCATTCCATATACGTACCACCCTCTGTGTGAAAAAGTTGCCCCAAAGGTCTCTTTTGTATCTTTCCCCGCTCACCCTAAACCATGGCCCTCGAGTTCTGGACTCCCTGACCCCAGGGAAAAGGCTTTGCCTATTTACCCTATCCATGCCCCTCATAATTTTTTAAACCTCTATAGGGTCACCCCTCAGCCTCCAACGCTCCAGGGAAAACAGCCCCAGCCTGTTCAGCCTCTCCCTATAACTCAAATCCTCCAACCCTGGCAACATCCTTGTAAATCTTTTCTGAACCCTTTCAAGTTTCACAACCTCTTTCCGATAGGAAGGAGACTAGAATTGCACGCAATATTCCAACAGTGGCCTAACAAATGTCCTGAACAGCCACAACATGACCTCCCAACTCCTATACTGAATACTCTGACCAATAAAGGAAAGCACACCATACGCAGCCTTCACTATCCTATCTACCTGCGACTCCACTTTCAAGGAGCTATGAACCTGCACTCCAAGGTCTCTTTGTTCAGCAACACTCCCTAGGACCTTACCATTCAGTGTATATGTCCTGCTAAGATTTGCTTTCCCAAAATGCATTTGTCTGAATTAAACTCCATCTTCCACTTCTCAGCCTATTGGTCCATCTGGTCAAGATCCTGTTGTAATCGGAGGTAACCCTCTTTGCTGTCCACTACACCTCAAATTTTGGTGTCATTTGCAAATTTACTAACTGTACCTCTTATGCTCGAATCCAAATCATTTACGTAAATGACAAAAAGTAGAGGACCCAGCACCGATCCTTGTGGCACGCCACTGGTCACAGGCTTCCAATCTAAAAAAACAACCCTCCACCACCACCCTCTGTCTTCTACCTTTGAGCCAGTTCTGAATCCAAATGGCTAGTTCTCCGTGAGATGTGAACGTGCTAATCAATCTCCCATGGGGAACCTTGTCGAACGTCTTACTGAAGTCCATATAGATCACATCTACTGCTCTGCCCTCATCAATCCTCTTTGTTACTTCTTCAAAAAACTCAATCAAGTTTGTGAGACATGATTTCCCACACACAAAGCCATGTTGGCTATCTGTAATCAGTCCTTGCCTTTCCAAAACATGTACATCCTGTCCCTCAGGATTTCCTCCAACAACTTGCCACCGCCAATGCCAGGCTCACTGGTCTATAATTCCTTGGTTTGTCCTTACCACCCTTCTGAAACAGTTTCATTATTTCTCTTATTTTCACTTCCATGGAAAGTGATAGCTTTTGTTAATTAACATCGCCTGCTATTCATAGAATCTCTACACTGTGGAAGCAGGCCATTCAACCCATCGAGTCTACACTGACCCTTCAAAGAGCATTCCTTCCAGACCCATCACCCCTAACCTATGCCTGTACCCCTATGCACTTTCCACCACTAATCCCTCTAGTTTGTGCATCCCTGGACACGACAGGTAAATTAGCATGGCCAATCCACCTAACCTGCACATTTTTGGACTGTGGGAGGAAACTGGAGCACCTGACAGAAAAACACGCACACACTGGGAGAACATGCAAACTCTACACAGGCAGTTGCCAGAGGCTAGAATTGAACCCAGATCCCTGGTGCTGAGAGGCAGCAGTGCTAACCACTGAGCCACCATGCCAATCTCTCCTGCTCTTTTCCTTACCCACACACCTTATCTTTTGTTCTTTTTTCCACCTTCACAAGCTTCATTTTCTTAAAACTTATTAGATACCTAATTTTTCCCATATTAATGGCAAGTCACAGACATAAGTCATCAAGTCAGAGCTGTACAGCAAGGAAACAGACCCTTCGATTCAACTTGTCCATGCCGACCAGATATCCTAAATTAATCGAGTCCCATTTGCCAGCAGTTGGTCCATATCCATCTAAACCCTTCTTATTCATATCCAGATGCCTTTTAAATGTTGTAACTGTACCATCCTCCACCACTTCCTCTGGCAGCTCATTTAATACACACACACCACCCTCTGCATGAAAATGTCCTTAAATCTTTCCCCTCTCACCTTAAACATATGCCCTCTAGTTTTGGATTCCCCTACCCTGAGGAAAAGACCTCAAATAAACTGTTTCTCTCTTACAAAATGTTGTCTGAGGTCTTAAATATTTCTAGAAGTTTCTATTTTTATTTAAGATTTCCAGTGTTTACAATATTTTGTTCTTATAAATAAAAAAAATTAATTTGTGATTCACCATATGCAACTAAAACCAATTTGAGATACAAGCAGAAACACTGCCTGGATCTTTGTGATAGCACTAAGCAATGATGGAATGCCACCAGTTTCCATGGTTTTTGGCTTTACAGAGCTCCACATTTCTGGACAGGTCTTCTGATAACACCTGCTTAAGAAAAGGAGGAATACCTTCAATCAACAACTTCCTCATAGCCCAAAATGAGGACAGATTGCAATAAAACTTGCAAAATACTTAAAGGGATCAACAGGGTAGATGCAGAGGAGACATTTCTCCTGAGTGGGGAGTCTCGAACCAGGGGCACAATTTAAAATAAGGGTAAGGCCACTTAAGTCTGAGATGAGGAGAAGGTTTTTTTTCAAACTTTGGAATTCTCTACCACTGTAGGCTATGGATGCTCACATGACTAAGTATTCTTAAATTAGAGATTGATAGATTTTGGATTACCAGTGGCATACAAGGCTGTGGAGATAGGATGGTTAAAAGGCAACGGAGCTATTCAATCAGCCATGATTTTATTTAAATAGTGTGGCAAGCTTAATGGGATGAATAATCTACTCTTGTTCCTACGTTATAATGGGAAACCAACTAGGCTGCAATGCCACCATGTTGCTGTCTCCACACAGCTGACACTGTTCAAGCCAATGATTAAGATAAAAGTATGTGACTTCAGAGAGCCTTGTTTTATCTTAATCATTGGCTTGAACAGTGTCAGCTGTGTGGAGACAGCAACATGGTTCTCTGAAGTCACATACTAAGTTATAAAAGTCTACAATTTTAAGTCAGACAAATTACAAACAAATGCAACACAAGAAGTGATCTTGTCAGAGGAAATCAGACGTCTGCCTCTATCGGATTTCCAGTGCTAAGGAAGCTTCTTTTCAGGTTTGGAATTTAATAAAAATGGTTAAAAAGAGTAGCTACAATCCTAATACAACCCATGGGCCAAGTGATGCCTACTTCCTCTTTGGTGCTTTTCTGAAGTGTTGCTTCACATAATTCTGGGCTTCCCATCATTGCCAGCTCAACTGCATGAGCTGGATTTCAATACTGACCGTTTATTGCAAAACTCTGCAAAGACTACTAATTGGAGGTAAGGCCATTACAACTTTCTCAGAACCAACTGTAAGGACTGTATTAAAACTAAACTATTAATCCTGTAGCAAAAACATAAAATGTTGGGTATTTTAAACAGATCAGTTAACTTTATTTGTCTCTCTACATTTGCTAATATTTCAGGTCAACAACCTTTCATCAGAACTTGAAATGGAACAAGTTTTAAGCAAGCATGCCGACAGGAAGAGAGTTGTGAATGGCAGAATTATGAACAGCTGCTCACAGAAACTAAAAGAAAAACAAGTGGAAACCAGGAACAAAGAGGGAGACAAAATGAGGGCAGAAATTATGATCTGAAAACACTGAATTTAATGAACCTCGGAGGCTGTCAATTACCTAATGGAAAAAAAATGAAGGACTGCTCCTAGAGATTACATACAGCTTCATTGGAACACTGCATGAAAACAAAGACACAGATGTCGAGGGGGAGCAAAGTGAAGCATTGAAATATATGGCAAAAAGGAAGCTCAAAGCCACGCTATCAAACCAATTCTGTATTCACACCAGACTCAACTTTGGTTTCTTTACTTGCCCCAACAACACTGCCTTTGCCTTGATCCACACAGTTTTGACCATTTAATGCCTTCCAACTTACCACTGACCTTGCTGTTCTTTCATACGTACAGTACTCCAAACTCACCTTTCAAGCCTTTGTATCTTGCTTCACACCCATCATAATTCAAACCTCTTCCACTTCTGATGACTGGTTATCAATCTGAAATATTACCACCTGAACTTTTATTCTGGAATTGGAAGCAGAGTCCGGACAAAATCCGGCTTTGCAAATCCAACCCTGGATAAAGTGCACTGGATGGCTGGAACCTTGTTCCAGATAGAGCAGATAGGAACATATCAAAATGGCCACTGGCCCAGAGTATGATGGTGTGCTGTGGGAAGGGCCAGCCTCAGTGCTCCAAGATTCTGTTAGAGCCGTGAAAAGAGAAATTAACAACCTTTCACATTTCTTGATGCCTCATCCATGCCACCTCATTCCCCCATCCCAACAGCCTCTCATGCCAAAGTCAGCCCTCCTATACATTCCCATCGCCATTTATAGCCTTGATGCATACCAACCCAGGACAATCCATGCTCTCCAATCACTATCCTTTGCTCTTACACCCTCCAGTATTCTGTATCAATTATAGACAGATCTCACAGCACAATGTTTAGATTAAATAAACTTATTCAGTGCCTGTTGATGAATTCACTATTCAAAAATAAGCCCTCATCCATAAAATCCCTTTCACTATACATACCTTCTTTTAATCCCTTATAAAAATAAGTAATGCAATCAAAGCCCCACTGGCTGGCAAAGTTCGGAAGCAAGGTCTGGGTGGATGGGGTTAGAAGGTGGCAAATAGCCCTTTTCCCTTTCCTAATGAGGCACAGAATGTCTATGAACGAAGTATAAACTCCACTCCCAGTAGATAACTCACAAAATCCTAAATGGAAATTCCTCCAACAGCCACTGATAGAAAATTGTTCATCTTCCTGCTGCTAGTTAAGTGTCGTTCCCACCCCATCCCACCTTCAAACAAGCTTCAAGGTGACATATACATGGAAAGTGACTTATTTAAAAGTAACAAGCATAAGGTTTACTTCGAAATAAAGAAAGAAAAAAATGTAGCATGCGGCACAAACTCAGCACATTATAATTAGCTTTATAGTTTAACAGAGTATTTGTTAATTGTCCATTTTGAAATAAAGGCAGGGTCACAGTTTAAAGCCTCATCCGTGAGTTGACATCTCCAATAATGCTGCACTCCCTCAGTACTGCGTTGGGTGCGTCAGCCTGCATTATATTCTGCCTGAGAGGTGAGTGCTACCACTGTGTTACACATGACAGTTATCACAGAGCATTGTTGATTTATCAGTACTCTTCAAACAGGACAGAAAAACAAATTAATATCATGGTTTTCACATTAATTTTGCTGTTCGCAAGTTCCTATTGAATTAACATTGTATCCAAAACAGTTTGGCTGAAATCAGAAACATTACTGGTGTCTCAGCAACAAATCCTAATTAGATCAGTACACAGATAAATTTATACTGATATGGGAGATGGGATAGATTGTAATAATAAACTTTAGCCTTTTGTAAACTTACCATCCAAAGCAGAAGATAGCAAAATATATGCCAAGCATTGTGATGACCACATGACGTACAATAACACCAGCTCGACTGGGACTGAGATAAAGACGGAACCAGAAGGCTGCAAAAAGGGCAAACAACTGACATACTGCAAAATTCACCTGCAAAACAAAACAAAAAGTAGCCTGAACCAACAGGAGCCAGACCTTCATTCAAGGCACATCTACTATTGCAACCCTGCCTGCTCTGTAAGTCAGCTTTTAGACAGACGTTGCTAGAAACCTATGTTGGAAATAAATGGCATAAGCTCAGCAGTTTCCTATTCCTGATCGAGTAAAATCAGTTAATAATTCACTGTGCAGTGCTTGGTTTCCGGATGTAGATTGTTTTTCCTCGGTAAGTGGGGTACCAGAGTTTACTGTCCAACTGGTTTCCCAGCTCAGATCAATTTAATACCAGGTAACATTATGAGCAGTACGACCTCATAAAATATAGAATCCACAAAATTCTCATGTATAAACAGATGTACAATTACAAATTGTACATCATAACCATTAGCTCAGACGTTGATCAAAATTAATGAAACATTTTAGTATGATTTTGAAAGATATTCTACAATTATGAGACAGTTACTTATGTCTGGTTTCTAATGTGGTTTACATTAGATTACTTAGCGAACCATTCTGACTGCATCTAATTTAAAAAGTTGCAGTTCTTAGACATTACTATTTATCAGGTTTTCGAAGAGGAAAAATATCCTATTAAACTTTTAAATAAAGCTTCTTACTATGGGTGGGTATTCAAAGGATTAGGATTATACAACATATTTCTTCCCAGTTGTAAATTTTGGCATGTACAGTACTGCTGACACTTGGCATGAACAAAAATCATAAATCTCAGTCTGATAAAGGAAAAGAAAAGAACTTCCATTTCCCATTAGCATATCAGTAAATCTAATCTCGTACTCATTTGCTTTCCCAATGCTGCTCAGAAATGAAAATTTATAAATCTTACCTCCCATTCTCAATGTTGTTTTCTACCCTCCCTCCTGTCTTGCTGTTCTCTCCACATCTCATTCTAAAACTCATACCGAAGGTTTTTGACCTACAAGCTAAATACTGGCCATCTCAAACTGCCCTTGTAAAAGTGGTAGCAAACTTTTTTTTAAAACAACCCACATTCTGCGTGATGGCATTAATCAGTTCCAGGATTTTGATCTTGCGATGATAAGTGGTATGACAATCTTTATCCAAGTCTGAGGTAGAGATTATGGAACTGGAGTGCTGCTTAAAAAAAGCTCCCAGCTCCAGCAAAACCCCTCACCCCACCCACCTCCCTAATAGTTGGGCCTCCAGTAGCATACAGTACAATAGTGTCTTGAGATGTGCATACAGGAGTTTTAAAGAAGGTGTATTCAAAGGTGGCAGGATAGAAGAAACTCACATTATGTGAGAGAAACCTCTGATACATAAGCAGATGTTTAAATAAAATGTTATGTTTAAAATGAAATTGTTTGGTTACAAATTTTATTTAAGAGAAAGTTGTCATGGCTGTTGTATGACTAAAGATGTTGTTGGTAAACTATTAGTTGAAATCACACTACAAAGAGAATTGTTAAAAATAATTGATGCTTTGAAAATGAAAAAAAATGTTGTTTCCCAGAGAAATGAGTGATGTGGTGTTTAAATTTCAGGGCTGCTTTAATAATATGTATGCTTTGTGTGCCAATGGTTACTGGATCGTTGTAAAACAGCACATTCCTTCAACAGTTTGCAATAAGCAGAGTACCAGCGTCAAAATTCTTCTTCTTGGGGAGAAAGCAGGATTAGGCTATTGAGTTAGACAATCAGCCATGATCGTGATGAATGGCAGAGCAGTCTTAAAGCCTTCTCCTGTTCCTATGTTTCTATGTTAAGTATTGCAGCTTTTGTAACCAAAGTTTGGGGGAACAACAGTTCCCTGATACATTCCTAATAGTAAAATCTTGACAAAAGTCAGCTTACCTTTGCTGAATTAAAACAAATAATCAGCAACACTTCTCATGCAGCATAAATTGTTTACCCTTTGAAACTTGGTATTCATCTAATTCAGAGTGCAGGATAAAAAGTTTTGAGAATGTCTCTTTTTTCTTTCAGCAGCATTCAACATGCATTAAATATTGGTACTCAGTGGTCAATTTTCAATTACTCAATACCAAATGACTATGACAAACAAACCTCTGGTAGTTAACTGTATTCCACTCACGCAATTTTTCTCAAGTGAGTTGCACAGCATTAGGGTCGATTCAAAAATATCACGATTGATTAACAAACAGCAAGCAGCAAAGGTAATAGGTTCTAGTCCCAGAAAATTATATGGCTGCTCTCTCATTATAGAGAGATAACTGATGGTCAGATTTACCTGAAGGTCACCACCACACCTTAGATAAAGGGGAAGGTTGAGAAGGCAGGATCTTCATGGTGACCTCAGCCTGTATGGGAATTGAACCTATGTTATTGGTATCATTTTGTATTTCAAACCAGCCATCCAGCCAACTGAGCCAACAACCCCATCAAACAGTAACAATCAGTACAGAGCAAGTGTAGCACAATCCTTTGAATTCCTGTAATCATATGCTGTCAACTCAACCTGTTTAATGGTTTCTCTGCTTGCAATTTTAAAATTGACAATGCTTCCCTAAGTACTTATTAAACAAAACTGAAACATCAGATTTGATGAGTCACTGTACAAAGGAAAACAAAATGGCATGCATTAAAAGCAGCATTTAGAAGCCTCTATATTAGAGTCTATAACCTGACATTGACTGAACTATTGGTGTTTGACCAATCTGTGAAAGCTTGAATGCAAAACAAATAGGAAGTCTAACGCAAACTGATCAGCACAGCGTAGTCGTGGCAATTGAAATTTGAGTGCTTTATCAATTAATCACTTCAAATGGGAATTATTTTATAATTATCCTGTTCTTATTCATTCTTAGCTGAATAAATTGATCTTTCTCGTCATACGTCAAAAATAGGTAAAACCCCAGCTATAAATTCTAATGCTAGCAACTGGTTTTGAAATACTATTCATCACACTTGTTAGAGGACTCATGAACGTAATCATACTTCAAGGTTACATGTTAAATAACATTGTGAACTTACGCAGCAATTTTGAAGAGAGCAATACAGAGACTGAGATCTATGGTATTAATTAAAATTTACCAATGACAAGGGATTGAAAACATTGAACACAATGACCTTAATTCAGCAGTTCACTCAGTAAAGTGCCAGCATAAAACATAAAACAGACTTTTAAGGTGCAGAAGACTGCCATTCGACCAAATGATGCATGCCTGCGTTTATATTCTGCACGAGCTACCACAGTTTAGCTCATCTTATCCTATCAAATAGGATGACGCTTTTTTCTCCCTCGTGTATTCTCCAACTATGCTATTCACCTCAAATACCCACATGTCAGCAAGTTACACATTAGCAACACCTTACACATTCTAAGCACCTTAGGTAAATAAGTTTGTCCTTAAGTCCGTAACAACTTTATTCAGGAAAATTTCACTTAAGCTGTTTTCTCTCCATGAGCGTACTGTCGCTCAGCATCCCTGCCTTGTATTTTTGTGCTGTCACCCCTCAGCCAGAGATACCTCACTTATATTACTGCTGTCCTGCCATACCATTGAGTCAGGAAGTTTGCCATTGTTGTCAGCAGACTCAGTCAAGTCAAAAACATAACCTTTGCTCAGGGGTTCCCAGCAGAGTAATTCAGAGCAGTGACTGATACCAGTCCAGGGCCTGCACAGGACAGTCAGAGACAGGATTGTCTTCTCATAAGGGGTGACAAGTCAAATGACAGCAGAATACAATCCATCTTGATTCTCTCTACACTATTATGATCTGTTTGCCTTATTGAATGAAAGAGAGGCAAGTGTTACATGAGATGAAAATGAGTGCAACAGGCATTAATGTCGATACAGGTTGGAGGTGTCTCGAGTGAGTACACAGTGGAGAAGGTATTGCAGAATCAGTGCTGTCAGGGTGTAGTGGGTGAGAATGAGTGAGAAATACGTTGCAGGCAATAGTGAGTAATACAGCGTGAGCCTTGATGGGAGGCAAGTACAGCAGCAGATACAACGAGAGAGTGTGAGGTATCGGAAAGAAGATGGTGGCACTTACCCTAGTAGAGTGCAGAATGTCATTGACCTCCTTCTTCCAGTGCTGTACAGACAACTGAGAGTGCTTTACCACAGTAGGCAACCTTGGCCCACGCTGGGATGATCCGGTGTTGAGGCCTCTACTGCTGGTAGTAGAAAAAGAGGAAGTCCCATATGAACAATACCCCATCCAGTATGATCTCTGTGACCCTGCACACATGGGGTGTCAATTCCCACTGCTAACCATGTCCAGAGATACTGTCAGCAACAATGCAAGGCAGCTCCAGACTGATAATGCTTATCTGGGTGCACAATGGGCTATTCACATTGACATGGACACAACGGACATTGGTGAATTCTGGAATATCTGCTGAGTGATGAATTGTTCTGGGAAGAAGAGTGCAGTAAGATGGGGCAGAGATCAGACAGGAGAGATGCCATAGGGGTGTAGTAGATAATTAATGCAGCAGGTTTTGTAAGATACAGTGAGAGACCCCACTGGGCCACCTAGTGACAAACTCTCGAAAAAACTCCACGCATCTCAGACTTAGCCAAAACAAAAATCAGCCCCATGTTGTAATAACTGTAGTGAGTCCAACATGAGAGCACTTGGCTGTTTCCATAGAAAGGGTGGCAGCCTCCTTGGAGACCATGGTCCAACAGATCACTCAATGCATGTCTGATGAGTTTGGAAATACATTCCATCACTCTAGCCATGAGTGCTCAGTGTCAATGAGAAGTGTCAGTGTCAGGAGGAGAACAGGGCACTTCGCCTTCACTTCAACGACACCTTCTTCTTGAAGAGCTATGGCGGGCACAAAGACAGGCAGCCCAGCCATATCTCCTCAGGGCAGTCCAAAGGTGCCCTACACCCCAACCTCCCCTTGGCCAGTGACTTCCATTACATCCAGAAGCTGAGGCCAACAGGGACAATCATACAAATCTGCAGGGGACACACAGCAAACCTGGGCATTTTCGGCCCAGAGTTCCCAGGGGACCGCTGCCAAAGTCTTTGTGATAGATTCCCTCCACCTCAGCCCTGAATGTTGGGTGCTGATCGCCAGACTTGAAAAGGACCAACTATTTAAATGACCATGGCCAATCCCAGGTCCAGCTTCAGGATTGATTGTGGCTGTACCATATTCCCCAGTAACATGTAGAGTCACCCTGTCTCCCATTGAACCATCACAGCTCCCTGTCAGCCACAGGTCACCTCTTGCCTTCTGTGCAAAGCTACAACTCAGAAACAACTATTGGCTGATACTGTGTGCTAGTGCCATTGTTAGGTAAAGCTGGCATATTGCTGTCGTTTGGGTTTTGTGATGGGACAGTACACATCCTACATTGGTCCCCATGGACCCTCCTACTGCAATTGTAGAAAAAGTAAAGAAAACAAACATTGAGGAAGGTTTCGCTAGACACAATCAACGTTAGGTGCTCACCTGGACTGGAGGTAGAAGACCAAATAGACAGATACGTACTTGGTATATGCTGTTGAAATGTTGAGGAATTGAATGAGGAGAAATTAATCAGGAAGTTAATTCTGTGTTATTTATAAGATGAAAACAAGTGCAAATAGATTTCTCGGCACCTGGGGCAACAGAGTCATCCTACCATCTGAAGAAGGATGACTTTTTTTATTTCCAACATATTTATTACAGTTTATCTAAATGTAAAGAGTTGAAGTTTTGGAGTCTCACCACTGCTGGGAGCAGAAAAACTCCCAGGGTGTCTGCACCTTAAATTTCAAGTTGTCTTTGGTGGGACAACGCAGAAGGGAGTAACAGGGATAGAAACAAAAGATAGAAGAGTAAAAAGAAACGGTGAAAAGCACAAAAAACAAGGGCAAAAAAAAACCAAATGAGGACATGGTGCAAAATAAAGCTAACTGACAATGTTACAGGGACAAGTCTAAAGGCTTATTGCTTGCAGCATTCACAATTAGGTAGATGAATTAGCAGCACAAATAACTATAAATTTTCAATGATATAATTGTAACCAGAGAGGCATGGGCTGCAGGATGACCAAGGATGGGAACTGAACGTCTGGGGTATGCACTATTTAGGAGGGTCAGACAGAAAGGGAAAAGAGATGGGGTAGCATTTTTAACAAAGGAGGAAAGCAATACAATAGTGAGGGATAGTATTTGCTCAGAAAATCATGATGTACAGGTGGAGATAAGAAATACGAAGGGACAGAAAACACTGTTAGGGGCTGTCTACAGGCCCAACAGTGTGGAGATATAAGGACAGGCATTAAACAAGAAATCAGAGATGCATATAATAATGTTGAGACCATCATTATTCTTTTTTTTTAAATTGTGGTTTGGAATTGTGAGTTGAAGTTGAGAATTGATTTTTGAACAGCAGTTTATTTTAAAAAGAGAGACACAAGGGCGGATGTTCGCTATTGGAACTGGCCTAGAATGATACTGCAGATTCATTATTGCCCTCAAGAGACTGCAGACAATTCAATACTGTGGTGTTGCAATACTCAGGATGGGCAGCTGGTTGGATGTTGAATTGATCAATCAAGGGAGGACCGGTGCTGGTCGTCCAAGCACGAGCAACATTGGGAAAAAGAAAACAAACCAGTAAACTGGCTCTCACTGGGTTTTGAGCAGCATGCAGCTTTATCAATGAAGGTTTTGTCTGTTTTTGTTCATTTTCCTCTCCCTAATGTCTCTGCACTTGTTGAATATTCTGAGAAAAAAAATCTCAGCCCGCAAGAAATAAGTAAAAGTCGACAAAGGACTGCTGTAGTTGTATGCATGAACTGGTGACTTTGGAATTCAAATGAGATATTGAATTCCACTTGCCAATAACACTAATATCAGAAAAGGATTTCATGAATGCCTGGTATGCATCCTTATGAAACTAGCAAATGTATCCCTTACCTGTATCTACCCATCTGTCAGCATGAGAGTAGGATTTATAATCAGATAAGTTTAGGCTTATTTCATAGATATTAATTAGATCATCTTGTTTTTAATCTGTATTCTGCTGATAAAATTACACTATTGAACAAAAATTAACAATTTAAGTTAAAAACTTGGTGTTCAAGATCTGTTATTCATATCTGGATAGGAACAACTGAGAAAATTTGAGATGATTAAGAAGTGGTTTTGGTTTGGCTTGCTATCCCTGTAACAGTATAAGTGACTTGAATTTACAGAGAAAATGGACAGATCAAACTAGCAATAGTATTTTGGAACAGCATTTTCTGGAATGCATCAGTGATGGTTTTTTTAGAGCAATACATTGAGGAACCAACCAGAGAATGGGCTATTCTAAGCTGGGTGCTGTGAACTGAAAAAGAAATAATTAATAATCTTGTTATGCAGGTTCCTTTGGGGAACAGCAACCATTATATGATAGAATTCTTCATTCAGAAGAGTGAAGTAGTTGCATCTGCAACTTGGTACTGAATCTAAATAAAGGGAACTATGAGAGTATGAGGCATGAATTGGCAAGGATGGATTGGGGAACCTTATTGTTGATAGTGGATTGGCAGGTGTGCATGAACTACAACAATTATTTAGTCCTGTCTCCTGCAAAATTAAAACAGGAAAGGTGGTTCAACTCTTGATTATAAAAGAAATTTGGGAAATTAGATCCAAAGGGGACATATAAAACTGCCAGAAAAAGCAGCAATACTAAGGATTGAGAACAAAAAGAGAACAAGACGTTTGATAACCAGGGGAAAATAGAGTACAATAAGAGAATAAAATTGCAGTGAACATAGAAATCGACCATAAACATTTCTATAAACATTTGAAGAGAAATAGATAAGTCGAGACAAATTAGGTCCCTTACAGTTACAAAGCAAGGAAACGGAAAAAGGAGAACCAGTAAAAAGAAGAATGGAACACATCTTTGACTCAGTCTTCACAAAACAGGGCACAAATAACTTCTGAGAAATGCTAGAAAACCAACGGCCTAGTGAGAGCAGAAATGAAGAAAATGGTATTAGCAAAGAAAAATGGTGCTGGGAAATTAATGGGATGAAAGGCTGACAGATCACCAGAGCCTGATAATCCAGTTTTCAGAGTAGTGGCCCTGGAAATACTAGATAAATTGGTGGGAATCTTCCAAAGTTCTGTCAACTTTGGAGGGGCTCCTACAGATTGGAAGGTGGCAGATGTAACACCATTATTTAAAAAGAGAGGGTGAGTAAAAACAAAGAATTTCAGATCAATTAGCCTGACATCAGTCGTAGAGTAAATGCTCAAGACTATTATAAAAGGCATGATAACAGAACACTTAGAAAGCATTACTGGGATTGGACAAAGCCAGAATAGGTTTACAAAAGGCAAATCATGTTTAACAAATCTACTGGAGCTTTTTTTTGTGAAGAATGTCAACCAGCAGAATAGATGAGAGAGGCCCAATGGACATTGGTATACTTGGATTTTCAGAAATATTTTGATAAGGTCCCTCAAAAGAGATTAGTAGAGAAGGTTATCAGACATGGGATAAGTAGTGAAAAATTGGCATGATTGGGAATTAGTTGACAGACAGGAAACAGAGTGGGAATTAATGGGTCTTTATCATTATGGCAGGTGGTGACTAATGAGTTACTGCAAGGATCAGTGCTTGGGCCCCCAGCCATTCACAATATAAATAAATGAGGGAACAAAATGCAACATCGCCAAGCTTGCTGACAACACAAAAGTGGGCGGGATGAGTTATGAGGAGAATGCAAGGAGACTTCATGGTGATTTAGACAAGTTAAGCAGGTGGACAAACATACGGGAGATGTTGGATAACATGGTTAAATGTGAAGTTATACATTTTGGTATGAAAAGAACAGAAATTATTATTTAAATGGTGAAATATTGGGAAATGTGGAGGTGGGTGTCCTTGTACACCACTCAATCAAAGTAGACAGGCAGGTGCAGAAAGCAATTAGGAAAACAAATGGCATAAAGGCCTTCAATTCAACAGGACTGGAGTTCAGAAGTAGGGATGCCTTACTGAACTTATACAAAGCCTTGGTGACATCACACTTGAATATGACATGCAGTTTAGTGTCTCTACCCAAGTAATGATATACTTTCCATAGTGGGAGTGCAGCAGAGGTTTAGACGCTAATACCTGGGATAGCAGGAGAGTCCAACAAAGACAGGTTGGTTCAACTGGGCCTATGTTCACAATAGCTTAGAAAGGTGAGAGGTGATCTGATTGAAAAATATAAAATTCTAACAGGGCTGGACAGTCAGGATGCACGGAGGATATCTTCCCTGTTTGGGGAATTTAGAACCAGGGAAGACATTCTCAGAAAGAGGGGCCTGCAGTCAGCCTTGCAATGTGGCAGGCTGTGAACAGTAGTATGCAGTGAGTTCTTCTTGGAAGAAAGTCTGTAAATTCATTGTCTGGTATCACAAAAGGAAGGCTTTAAAGGCAGGAAGCTCAAACTAAACATGAGACCTGACACAGATGCTAGTTTGTAATGCAAGATGGAGAACGGGAAAAATTTCTGGCTGTTAACAGCTGCTCCTTTTTTGAGGTATTTTAAGTGCTGGAGGTGATTTCCTCGAATTCCAGGACCAGCAACTACTGTCTTATATGCTGTTGCATTGTTTTGGAACTTTGGGGAAAAAAAAAGTCAAAACAACAGCAGTTTTAAAAGGGAGAAGAACCGACAAAGGAAGCACATGATGAGGTCAGTGCAGGGGGGAGAGAGAGAGAGAGAGAGAGAGAGAGAGAGAGAGAGAGAAAGAAACTGACACTGTCTTCGCTGTTTGAATTCATGTATCGCTGGACAACAGAGTGCATCTGGGAAAATTAAGAGTGAAATTCACAACTGATCTTGGAGGAACTGTTGGGCGAAGTTCACAGCACAGAATCAGATAAGTGAATTGTTGTTTTAGGTGTCCTACAGAAAGTCTGCAGTAGTGATTAGAGTGGGTTCTTTCTTGATTATATGTTTTTTGAGATATGCCTCTTGATTAAACTTAAAATTAACGCCATAACTATTAATTTAACCTGGGGCAGTGTTTATAGAGGAATAGGATGGTGTTATTTTCTAGGTCTGTAGATTGTGAAGGAGCATAAACGGCCTTTAGTAGAGTGATATGTGCTTCTTGTCAGATGTGGGAGTTCAAAGAGAGTTTAAGGATTACTGCGGATTATGTCTGCCATAAATGCTGTCAGTTGCGAATCTTATTAGATCAAATGGATCAATTGGACAGACAGTTAGAAGCAATAAGGAATTTACAACAGCAATAGTATGTGATGGATGGCAGTTATACGAAAGTGGGAAAAGGAAAGGTAAGAGAGGTAGGCAGCTAGTGCAGGAGTCTTTTGTGGATATACCCATTTCAAACAGGTAAGCTGTTTTGGAAAATGTAGGGGGTGATGGATTCTCAGGAGAACGTAGCACGAATAGCCAAGTTTCTGGTATTGAGACTGGCTCTAATGCAACGAGGGGTACGTCAGCTTCTAAGAGATCAATTGTGTTAGGGGATTCTCTAGTTCGAGGTACAGACAGACAATTCTATGGCCAACAGCGAAAAATCAGAATGGTGGTTTGCTTCCCTGGTTCCAGGATCAAGAATGTCTCAGAGAGGGTGCAGAATATTCTCACATGAGAGAGGGGCCAGTAAGAGAACATTGGAACCAATGACATAGGATGGGAAAAGGTTGAGATTCTGAAAGAACAAGACAGAGAGTTAGGCAGGAATTTAAAAAGGAGGTCCTCGAGAGTACTAATATCTGGATTACTCACGGTGCTACAAGGTAGTGAGGACAGGAATAGGAGGATAGAGCAGATGAATGCATGGCTGAGAAGCTGGTGTATGGGAGAAGGAGTTTTGGACCATTGCAATCTCTTTTGGGGTAGAAGTGACCTGTACAAGAAGGACGGATTGCACCTAAATTGGAAGGGGACCAATATACTGGCAGGGAACTTTGCTCAAGCTGCTCGGGAGGATTTAAACTAGTAAGGTGGGGGGCATGGGACCCAGGGAGATAGTGAAGAAAGAGGTCAATCTGAGACGGGTACAGCTGAGAACAGAAGCGAGTCAAACAGTTAGGGCAGGCAGGGACAAGGTAGGACTAATAAATTAAACTGCATTTATTTCAATGCAAGGGGCCTAACAGGGATGGCAGATGAACTCAGGACATGGTTAGGAACATAGGACTGGGATATCATAGCAATTACAGAAACATGGCTCAGGGATGGGCAGGATTGGCAGCTTAATGTTCCAGGATACAAATGCGACAGGAAGGATAGAAAGGGAGGCAAGAGAGGAGGGGGAGTCGCATTTTTGATAAGGGATAGCATTACAGCTGTGCTGAGGGAGGATATTCCTGGAAATACATCCAGGGAAGTTATTTGGGTGGAACTGAGAAATAAGAAAGGGATGATCACCTTATTGGGATTGTATTATAGATCCCCCAGTTGTCAGCGGGAAATTGAGAAACAAAGTTGTAAGGAGATTTCAGCTATCTGTAAGAATAATAGTGTGGTTATGGCAGGGGATTTTAACTTTCCAAACATAGAGTGGGACTGCCACAGTGTTAAGGGTTTAGATGGAGAGGAAATTGTTAAGTGTGGAGCCGCAGAAAATAGGGGAGATACTAAACAAGTATTGTGCATCAGTATTTACCGTGGAAAAGGATACAGAAGATATAGACTGTATGGAAATAGATGGTGACACCTTGCAAAATGTCCAGATTACAGAGGAGGAAGTGCTGGATGTCTTGAAACGCATAAAGGTGGATAAATTCCCAGGACTTGATCAGGTGCACCCTCAAACTTTGTGGGAAGCTAGAGAGGTGATTGCTGGGCCTCTTGCTGAGATATTTGTATCATCGATAGTCAAAGGTGAGGTGCTGGAAGACTGAAGATTGGCTAACTTAGTGTCACTGTTTAAGAAAGGCCAAGCTAGGGAACTATAGACCAGTGAGCCTGACGTCAGTGGTGGGCAGATTGTTGGAGGG
Organism: Chiloscyllium punctatum; assembly: GCF_047496795.1. NCBI lineage: Eukaryota > Metazoa > Chordata > Chondrichthyes > Orectolobiformes > Hemiscylliidae > Chiloscyllium > Chiloscyllium punctatum. The sequence goes on from NC_092779.1 coordinate 51,444,183, forward strand.
AATCCTGAGGGACAGGATGTACATGTATTTGGAAAGGTAAGGACTGATTAGGGATAGTCAACATGGTTTTGTGCGTGGGAAATCATGTCTCACAAACATCATGTCTCACAAACTTGATTGAGTTTTTTGAAGAAGTAACAAAGAGGATTGATGAGGGCAGAGCGGTAGATGTGATCGACATGGACCTCAGTAAGGTGTTTGACAAGGTCCCCCACGGAAGAAGCTGGGGCTGTTTTCCCTGGAGCATCGGAGGCTGAGGGATGACCTTATAAAAGTTTACAAAATTATGAGCGGCATGGATAGGGTAAATAGGCAAAGTCTTTTCTCTGGGGTGGGGGAGTCCAGAACGAGAGGGCATAGGTTTAGGGTGAGAGGGGAAAGATATAAAAGAGACCTACGGGGCAACTTTTTCCACAGAGGGTGGTACGTGTATGGAATGAGCTGCCAGAGGAAATGGTAGAGGCTGGTACAATTGCAACAGTTAAGAGGCATTTGGATGGGTATGTGAATAGGAAGGGTTTGGAGAGATATGGGCCGGGTGCTGGCAGGTGGGACTAGATTGGGTTGGAATATCTGGTCTGCGTGGGCAGATTGGACCGAAGGGTCTGTTTCCAGGCTGTACATCTCTAGGACTCTAACTGAGTACCTGTCAATTGTTTTAAGACTATTATATTCTCAAGTTTGAACATAATATAGAAATTGGTAGTCAAGTTAATACAAAATATAACAAGGAATATAAGCAAGTGAATAATATAAGAGTTAATTTAAACTCATTACGAATAGCATTACGGGTGGTGTGCCAAAGCTCCAGATTGTGAGAGCTTAAGAATATCGTGATCAAGGGTAAACATATCTGCTTTTACCTATGTGAAGTGCCAGCAGCTTCAGTTCTGGGCTGACTCGCTGGAGGCTGAACTATCGACACTGTCATGCATTGTGAAGGAGTGGGTTACCTGGAGCACTTTGTGCAGAGGTATTCACACTTTTTAAGCTGTTCTGATATGGTCAGTAGTCAGGAAGGTGTGGCTGCAACTAAGACAGGTAAGGAAACTCCAGTCAGGATTGCAAGAGTGTCGGCATCTACCCAATGCCCGGCCAGTGGGAGCTTCTCTCAGCTTATTTGGTTGAGAGAAGGTGAAAGTGAGGACTGCAGATGCTGGAGATTAGAGTCGTGAGTGTGGTGCTGGAAAAGCACAGCAGGTCAGGCAGCATATGAGCAGGAAAATCGGATAAATGCCCTTCAACACATTGAGAGAAGGGGCTATGAGATGGATTGGCTAAATCATCATGACACTCTGGTACTGAAAGACATTCAAACTGAGAGCACCAAAGGAATGTAGTGGTAGTAAGGGACAGTATCATGAGTGAGGATTGACTCTGTTTTCTGCAGCAAAGAGTATAAGTCCAGATGTCTGTACTGTCTGCCAGTCAGAGTCCAGGGATACCTGCTACAGTTGGAGAAGAATCCACAGTAGGAGAGGAAGGACCCAGCTATCTGGTCCATGCAGGCATCAAGGAAAAAAGAGGCTCTGCACAGGCAGGATGAGGAACAAGGCTCTAAGTTAAGCAACATAACTTCAAAGGTAACAATATCTGAATTATTAACAGAGTCACGTGCAAACTGGCATAGGATAAATAAGATTAGAGACATGAATGAATGATTTAAAGACTGGTGTGGAAGAAACAGCTTCCAATTTGTGAGGCACCAATACTGGGGAAAGTGGGATCTGTACCATTGGGACAGTCTACACTTGTACTGGTTCTGGTGTTCTTGTAAATCACCTAACTAGGGTTGTAGAGTGAGTTTTAGATAGTGGGGTCAAGGACCTAAATTTGGGAAGTTGTGGTGAATGAAAGAGTGAGAAAGAGTGAGGAAGGAATTAATGTGGGAAATGATGAATAGACCATGACAGGAAGGGACAGAGAATGCAGACCTAATAGCAAATGGACGGAAAAAATGGATGTCATAAAAATAATAAAAGGGACAAAACTTAGGGCACTCTATTCAAATGTTATGAGCACTTGAAATAAAACAGATGAATAGTTGTATAAATGGAGATAAATAAGTCCAATGTAATGGCCATAACTGATTTGGTTGCAGGAATATCTGGACTGGCACCTGAATTTGTAGGATATGTGACATTTAGGCAGGACAGAAAAAAAAGATGAAGGAGAGAGATTAGCATAATAGAGGCAAGATCTAAATTCAGGAAACCAGGGTATAGAAACAGTCGGGTAGAGATAAGGGGTGATAAAGGCAAAAGGGAATTGTCGAAATTGTGTACACGCCTCTTAACAGCAACAGTATGGTAGGACAAGATATCAAGAAAGAAATAATAAGAACTTGTCAGCAGGGTACACAAATTATCATGGAGGACTTTAACATACATATAAACTGGAAAAATCATATGTGGAAAAAGTAGTCATTGAATAATTTTCAGAGAATTTCTTAAATTAGCATGTTAGGGCACCAACAGAAAGCAAGCTATACTAGACCTGGTTTTGATCAATGAAATAAGATTAATTATTCACCTTCTCATGAAAGCACCTCTGGGTAGGAGCAACCATAATACAATTGAATTTTACATGGAGGATCTGGACCAGATGGGCCAGTGGACAGAGAAGTGGCAGATGGAGTTTAATTTAGATAAATGCAAGGTGCTGCATTTTGGGAAAGCAAATCTTAGCAGGACTTATACACTTAATGGTAAGGTCCTGGGGAGTGTTGCTGAACAAAGAGACCTTGGAGTGCAGGTTCATAGCTCCTTGAAAGTGGAGTTGCAGGTAGATAGGATAGTGAAGAAGGCGTTTGGTATGCTGTCCTTTATTGATCAGAGTATTGAGTACAGGAGTTGGGAGGTCATGTTGGGGCTACAGAACATGGGTTAGGCCACTGTTGGAATATTGCATGCAATTCTGGTCTCCTTCCTATCGGAAAGACGTGAAACTTTGTGGGCGGCACGGTGGCACAGTGGTTAGCGCCAGAGACCCGGGTTCAATTCCCGCCTCAGGCAACTGACTGTGTGGAGTTTGCACGTTCTCCCCGTGTCTGCGTGGGTTTCCTCCGGGTGCTCCGGTTTCCTCCCACAGTCCAAAGATGTGCAGGTCAGGTGAATTGGCCATGCTAAATTGCCCGTAGTGTTAGGTAAGGGGTAAATGCAGGGGTATGGGTGGGTTGCGCTTCGGCGGGGCGGTGTGGACTTGTTGGGCCGAAGGGCCTGTTTCCACACTAAGTAATCTAATCTAAAAAAAAACTTGAAAGGATTCAGAAAAGATTTACAAGGATGTTGCCAGGGTTGAAGGATTTGAGCTATAGGGAAAGGCTGAACAGGCTTGGGATGTTTATCCTGGAGCGTCGGAAGCTTGAGGGGTGACCTTATAGAGTTTTACAAAATTATGAGGAGCATGGATAGGATAAATAGGTGAAGTCTTTTCCTTGGGGTGGGGGAGTCCAGAACAAGAGGGCATAGGTTTAGGGTGACAGGAGAAAGATATAAAAGAGACCTTCGGGGCAACTTTTTCACACAAAGGGTGGTACGTGTATGGAATGAGCTGCCAGAGGATGTGGTGGAGGCTGGTACAATTGCAACATTTAAGAGGCATTTGGATGGGTATATGAATAGGAAGGGTTTGGAGGGATATGTGTTGGGTGCTGGCAGGTGGGACTACATTGGGTTTGGATATCTGGTCGGCATGCACGGATTGGACCGAAGGGTCTGTTTCCATGCTGTACATCTCTATGACTCTATGACAATTCCCTGCCCCTAATACATTTCGTCTTTGGGTCTTAAAAGTAGTAGTTCGTGAGATAGTTCGCCCAATGGTTTTAACTTTCTTTAGTCATTAGATTCAGGAGAGGTTATTTTACATTGGAAAATAGTTAGTGTAATTCCTTTATTCAAAAGGGAAGGAGCATGAAGCAGGAAACAGGCCAGTTAGCTTAATATCACTCAAAGGGAAAACGTTAGAAGTTATTCTTAAATTCGTTATAACAGGATACTTGGAAAAGTTCAAACTAATCAGACAGAGCCATCATGGTTTTGTCAAAGGGAAATCATGTTTAAATAATTTAATGGAGTTCTTTGAAGAAGTATCTTGTGCTGTAGCTAAAGAGAAACAGTAGACGTGTTGTGTGTGGACTTCCAGGGGATATTTGATAAAGTGTACATCAAAGATTATTGCAGAAAAGAGAACTGTAGGGGTAACATATTGGCATAGATAGAAATCTGACTGGCTAACAGGAAGCAGAGAGGAGGAATAAATCAGTCTTTTCCAGGGTGGCAGGATGTTACAGGTGATGTGCCACAAGTGTCAGTATTGGAGCCTCAACTCTTCACAACTTATAGAGATGATTTAGATGAAGGGACTGAAGATGCAATAGCTAAAAATGCTGATGACACAAGGAAACATAGGAGAGTAAGTTTTCAACAGGATAGAAGGAGCTTACAAAGTTCAGCGAGTGGACAATGATCTCGCAAACACAGTACAATGTGTCTAAGTATGAAATTGTCCATTCAGGCAGAAAATAGAAAATAAAAAATCTAAATGGTGAAAGTGTGCAGAGTTTGAGATGCAGAGAGATCTGGGTGTCCTAATGCATGAATTGGAGAAGGGTCGGTATGCAGGTAAAGCAAGTAATTAGGCAAGCTGATAAAATGTTGTTTTATGGCAAGGAGAATTGAATGCAAGAGTAGAGAGGCTATTCTTCAATTATACAGGGCATTGGTGATACCACATCTGGAGTAATGTGTCTTTCCTCAAAAGGCAGTGGATGCAGAGTGTTTGAATGTTTCTAAGTCAGAGGTAGATTGATTGTTACCATGGTGATGAAAGCTAACTGGGATATGCAGGAATGTAAAGGCTGAAGTCAGATCAGCCAGGATCATACTGAATGGTGGAGCAGGTTTGAAGGGCGAGTGACCTACTCTTGTTCCTTGTTCATATATTTGTGGGATACGAGGTAACCCACATTGAACTGAGATAAGGGAATGTATGTTCACTCAAAGAGTAGTGAATCTGTGGAATACTCACCACAGAAGGCTGTGGAGGCCGAGTCACTGGATATTTTCAAGAAACAGTTCAAATTAATTTTAGATTTCAAGAGGTATGCAGAGAAAGCAGGAATATGGCATTGAGATAGAGGATCAGCCATTATCATATTGAATTGTGGAGCAGACTCAAAAGGCTAAATTGGCCTACTCCTGCTCCTAATTTCAATGTTTCTATTAAACTAACCAACAAAGATATAGTCTTAATATTGAAAAGTGTGGCACTCTATAGGCACAGCAGGTCAAGCAGCATCCAAGGTGCAGAATCGATGTTTCGGGCATAAGTCCTTCATCAGGAATGAGGGTGGGGGAGGGGGCTGAGAGATAAAAGAAGGGTGGGGGTAGAAGGTAGCTGGGAATGTGATTGGTGAATGCAGGTGTGGGGTGATGGTGATAGACCGGAGCGGAGGGTGGAGTGGATAGGTGGGAAGGAAGATGGACAGGTAAGACAGTTCAAGAGGGCGATGCCAGGTTGGAGGGTTGGATCTGGGAGGAGGCGAGGAGCTTTTAGGAAACTGATGAAGTTGACATTGATGCCATGTGGTTGAAGGCACTGGTCCACAGGGCTGACCACTTCAAACTCCCCCTCCCACTCCCCCAAGGTCAATCAATAACTGGGCCTCCTCCATCACTAAATCCAAGCCACTCTATGACTGGAGGAAGAATGCCTCATCTTCAACCACATGGCACCTATGTCGACTTCACCAGTTTCCTTATCTCCCCTCCCCCACTTCATCCCAGATCCATCTCTCCAACTCTGTACTGCCCTCTTGAACTGTCCTACCTGTCCATCTTCCTTCCCACTTATCTGTTCTACTCTCCCCTCTGACCTATTACTATCACCCCCACCTGCATCTATCTGTCACCTTCCCAACTACCTGTCCCCCAGTCTCAGCCTCCTTTCCCTGTTCTCCATTCCCCCCCCACCCTCACTCCAAACATTCCTGACGAAGGGTTTATGCCTGAAATGTCAATTCTCCTGCATCTCGGATGCTGCTTGACCTGCTGTGCTTTTCCAGCGCCACACTTTTCGACTCTGACCTCCAGCATCTGCAGTCCTCACTTTCTCCAGGAAAGGAATAGTCTTGCCCCACTTGTCCACTCAGAACATGAGATTGTGAATATTAGTGAAGCCAAAATGGCAGCCAATAGGAAGTTCAAACACAAGTATGTTTTTCTTGACCATCACAGGCAAGTTAGTTTTTAAAAGAAACTACAAAACTTCACACAACTGAATGTTTTCATTCTTTCATGCTATATCCCTCACCAGTTCAGATTGGATTTGCTTTTGCTTTGTGAAAACAAAATTTGAGCTATATCACATTTAAACAATTGGTATCCAAATGACTGATTAATATAATTCCAAGTTTGGTTCCAGGGCTCATACAATATCAAGCAAGCTGCATGGGGATCGTACATCTTCATAGGATTAAGGAAAAATCCTAGATAGCAGAGGACGCTGCCATCAGCAAATCTGTGTCCGTCAGTGCTTTGAGCATAGTGGAGGATGCGGGACGAGGCCATGCCCAGGCCCAGGATTGCAAGATATCATTGCTGCTCAGTCTTCAGCTCTTTCACCACTTACATGCATCAGTCCCAGGACTCACATTTTAATCAGTGGAAAGTGGCAGATTTCACATACCAAAGGAAGTCTGAAGTACAGTATATCCCATGACCATTCCAGTTAGTACATAACTGACTGGTTAACCAACATCTTTTCCCATTTTTGGTGGAATTATTGTTGCCTTTAAAAATTAAGTGACTGTTAGAAAGGAAAATAGCAATGAAAAATACAAAATGTTGTGGTTAATCCCTTCTCCCTCTGCACTAGTTTGGCACTTTTTTATGAAAAAGGCAATAATGACTTGCAATTCTCAGTGATTATTTTTGTAGTACCTGAGGCAAGACCTAAAAATTTTAAAAGCAAAATTTTCCATGAACCTAATCTTAAATGGATTTATTGCTTTGATCTGTCTAAGTGGAAGAGGGTGGAGAAGAAAATAAACTATTACTCACAGCCTTATTTTAGCTGGGTCTGAGAACAAATGTAGAAACCGCACCCTTTTTATTAACCAAAAGGGCAATCAGATTAAAACATGAAAACACCATTCTCAACATCTCAATAAAAGCAATAAAGTGTGGACAATAGAAATCTGAACCAAAAATACACATTGCTGGTGCAGCATCTGTCGAGAGAAAGCAGAGCCATCTTTTGGTAACACCGTCTTCTCAACATCTCACTCTGCAACTGGAGTTTACAGACATGATGTAGATGTAACAGAGATCAAGTTTCTAATGCATCATCCACAAATGCTCTACAGTGAAAGTATAATTTGATAACTGAGCTGCACTCATTCCAGTTTTGCTGAAGAAAACTTTTGGATCCAAAATAATGTTTCAACAGTTAAGAAGAGGCAAACTTATTTTACTTCTGCACACTGAAGCATCAGCAATTGTGTAAAGCTGTCCAGAGATGAAAAGAATAAAATTTGATAACACAATACAGATTCAAGCTTTGTTGCTTCGCTGGTAGAGCACAAGAACATAAACTGGCTAGCACCAAGGATCCTGACCCTGAGCACCACACAAGATATAAAGGATACTGGAAACATTGGCCCAGAAACTCCACGAGATTAAAAATTACCCACTCAGATTTAACTGACTTCTTGAATCGGGATTCCTGGCAAGGTCCATCCTGGTGCAATGCAGGTGGGTGAGAGGGACAGGTAAGTGGATGAATGCCTCAGGTAAGTGGAGAAAGAAAAAACAGATGTTGGGTCAGGCCAGGTGGTAAGAGCAGGGTCACTCAGGGAGTGTCGTTATGATAGGGTGGGGGCATGAAGAGTGTTCACTACTGAGCTGGGGGTTCAATTTAATTACCACCCCAGAGTTACAGTAGAATTTTAATCCTCTGACCTTTCTTGGATAATTATTCTTTAACTTTAATTGGGTTTTTCAGAAGTAGGGGCATTTTCCATTGGAATCTTCAGTTAACTGGACAATTCCTACTCAGTCATCTGTGTTGGGACACAACTCCAATCTACAACGCTCCAATGACTATTTTGCCTTTGAAATACCTGAAGACAAAATAAATTACGTTCTTTATTAGTTGTGCTCTATACAAAAGGGCACTTTTGCTTCTTTCTTTTCAATGCTTGAGGGCACTGTGATAACACAATATTCCTTATCTCAGAGAAAAGGCAGTTGTATTTCTTCTAACGTCGAGGCAGTTCTTTCAGTTCTGGTTTCAATTCTTAAGAAATAAACATTAATAGTGTACAGTTCTGAGTGGGGCACTGTAACAAAATAAATCAAAATCTCGCCAAGGAAACTCCAGCCTCCACCAGTTTCCCTTGATTATAAGTCATGGAATTTCTTGGCTATTCTTTATATAACCGGACAGAAACAAGCCATCCATCCTACTCCATACACCACCTCTAGTACAACCCTCAGGTGGTTCCAATCCTACCTGTTCCAATGTAAATAAAACATTTGTTGTGACATCTCTCCCATGGATTGATCAAGTTTACATTTTTGGCCTGCTCCTATTCTTTATTATTATGCTAGCCCAAAGGACCTTCCTCTGTAGAGCATCAAACTAAAGAGTGAAGCGCTGGAGCACCACTGAGTGAGTGCTGCACTGCTAGAGATTGAATTTTCAGATTGGACTTTAAACCAATGTATCTTTTTTGCTCTTTAAGGTGGACACAAAATATCCCATTTCACTATTTCAAAACAATTAGGGGATTTAATCCATGTACTGACTAATATCTATTCCTTAATAAGTAATAAAATATAGCTCCTGTGGCAGCCTTCCATCATATAAAATTATGGTTTGAACTGTGATGATTAACTGTGTGTTAAACATTGCCAAGTATGGCTCAGGAACCCCATTCTGACATGGGAACCTTGTGTCATATGTGCTTTGAAGAAAGACAGTAGGATGAGAAGATGTATGATGCACTGACCTATGTTTTCTCAAGGCCTTCTTCTCAGCCAGACAAGATATTCATTTCTGCTCATTAGTGCCATTCCAAGCAGTCAGACTTCAGAGGTCATGACATCATCATTCTCCCAGCTATCGGTGTCATTGCTTGTCATTTTCATATCTTGGTACTCTTGATATCAAGAGTCCTGATAGCAAAGATATGGATCTCCAATGGGTTGTGACTCAGTGGCCAATTACTATCCAGGAGGTCTTCAGTATACAGCTCTCCCCCAGTCTGCAGGGAGTAGTCAGAGGGCACAGCAGCATCACAGAGTGAGTATAAAACTAACTAGGGACTCTACATTTAGAAGGATTGATAACATTCCTTGTGAGTGAGTTTTGAGAAGATTTGTAGCTCAGTTTGAGGTTCTGGATGTAGGTTTGCTCATTGAGCTGGAAGGTTCGTTTCCAGATGTTTCGTCACCATGCTAGGTAACATCTTCAGTAGGCCTCTGAATGAAGCACTGGTGGTGTAGCCCACTTTCTATTTATATGTTTGGGTTTCCTATGGTTGGTGATGTCATTTCCTGTGGTGACATCATTTCCTGTTCTTTTTCTCAGGGGGTGGTAAATGGGATACAAATCAATGTGTTCTAGAAATTCTTGAGTCTCTCTGTTTGGCTTGTCCTGGGATGGATGTGTTGTCCCAGTCGAAGTGGTGTCCTTCCTCATCCGTATGTTAGGACACTAGTGAGAGTGGATCATGTTGGTTTGTGGCTAATTGATGTTCATGTATCCTGGTGGCTAGTTTTCTGCCTGTTTGTCAAATGTAGTATTTGTTACAGTTCTTGCAAGGTATTTGCAAATGACGTTAGTTTTGCTTGTTGTCTGTATATTTGTACATAGCATTCTTTGTGAGCAGGATCAAGAGTCCTGCATGCCATGTTGCCTGCCCGGTGCCAGGGTGAGGGGCATCTTTGACCTGTAGGAAAGGATATTGGAGCAGGAGGGTGAGGATTCCATTGTTGTGGTCCACGTTTGGACAAACAACATAGGCAAGGCTCGGAAGGAGCACCTCTTTAGAGGTTATCAAGCACTAGGGATGAAATTAAGGAACATGTCCTCAAGGGTTATAATCTCTGGATTACTACCTGGTCCATGTGCAAATTGGCGAAGGGATAAGAAAATTAAGGAAGTAAACATGTCGCTAAAGGAGGATGTGGGAAAGAGGGATTCCATTTCATGGAGCATTGGCATCAGTTTTGGAACAGGAGGGATCAGTACCATTGGGATGGTCTCCACCTGAACCGATCTAGAACCAGAGTTCTAGCAAAAAGGATAAATAGGATGGTCACTAGGACTTCAAACTAGTAACCTGGGGGGAAAGGAAGAGGAAAATGACAGGAAGTATAATGTTAAACAGAAAAGAAAACAGCAGGTTAAGATGTGTGCAGGAGTGTTTAACTACAACAAAGACTATAAAGGAAGGAAAACTCAGGAGATATTATTAATGGAGATGTTAGAATTCAAAATGAAGATATAAAAACTAGCATAAAGGCACTTTACCTGAATACTCACAGCATTCGAAACATGGTAGATGAATTAATGGCACAAATCACCGCGAATGAGTATGATTTAGTAGCCGTTACAGAGACATGGTTGCAGGTTTGTCATAGTTGAGAATTAAATATCCAAACATATCAGAATAATGGAAGGACAGACAGGAAGATAAGGGATATAGTGGAGCTCTGATACTTAAGGATGACATCAGAGTGGTAGCGAGAGATGATGTAGGTTCTATGGATCATAAAGTTGAATCCATTTGAGTGGAAATTAGAAATTCTAAGGAGAAAAAGTCACTGACAGGCATAGTCTTTAGACTACCAAATAATATCACATTGGGACAGACAATAAACAAGGAAACAACTAATGCCTGTAAAAATGATACAATTATCATGTGGAATTTTACTCTACATGTTGATTGGTCAAACCAGGTTGGTCAAGGCAGCCTTGAGGAATTCATTGAATATATCGCTGACAGTGTTCTTGAACAGTATGTAATGGAATCGATGAGGGAGCAAGCTATTCTGGATCTGGTCCTGTGTAATGAGACAGGAATAATTAATGATCTCATAGTTAGGGATCCTCTTGGAAGGAGTGATCATACTATGGTTGAATTTAGAATGTAGGTGGAAAGTGAAAAGAACAAGTCCAATACTAGGGTCCTGTGCTTAAACAAAGGAGACTACAGTGGGATGAGAGAGGAGTAGATTGCAAGCAAAGACTTTATGGTGGGTCAGTTGATGAATAATGCAGAATTTTCAAAGCAATTTTTCAAAGTGCTCAGCAAACGTATATGTCAGTAAAAAGGAAGGACTTTAGGAAAAGGTGTGATCAGTCATGGACGTCGAAGGATATACATTAGGCTATCAAACTGAAAGATAAAGCATACAAAGTGGCAAAGACCAGTGGGAAATTAGAAGATTAGGAAAGCTTTAAAGGTCAACAGAAAGCCATAAAAAAAGCTACAAAGAAAACTAAGATAGATTATGAGAGTAAACTAGCTCAGAATATGAAGACATCCAGCAAATGCTTCTACAAATATATAAAACGAAAAAGAGTGGCTAAAGTAAACATTGGTCCTTTAGAGGACAAGAAGGGGGATTTAATAATGGGAAAGGAGGAAATAGCTGAGACATATAAAAGGTATTTTGTGTCAGTCTTCACAGTGGAGGACATGAATAACGTGCCAGGAATTGATGACAAGGAGACAAAAGTAGGTGAGGACCTAGAAACAATCAGTATCACAAAAGAGGTAGTGTTGGGCAAGCTAATGGAGCTAAAGGTAGACAAGTCTCCTAATCGTGATGGTATGCATCCCAGGGTACTAAAAGAGATAGTGGGAGAAATAGCAAATGCACTTGTGGTAATTTGCCAAAATTCGCTGAACTCTGGGGCAATTCCAGCAGATTAGAAAACAACAAATGTGACATCACTGTTCACAAAAGGAGGTAGACAAAAGTTGGGGAATTACAAGCTATAGTGGGGAGGCTAAATAAACTGGGGCTGTTTTTCCTGGAGTGTTGGAGGCTGAGGGCTGACCTTATAGAGGTTTATATAATCATGAGGGGCACTAATAGGACAAATAGACAAGCTCTTTTCTCTGTGGTGGGTGATTCCAGAACTAGACGGCATAGGTTTTGGGTGAAAGGAAGAAGATTTGAAAGGGTCCGATGGGGCTAATTTTTCACGCAGAAGGTGATGAGTGTACGGAATGAGCTGCCAGAGGATGTGATGGCGCCTGGTACAATTACAACATTTAAAAGACATCTGGATGGGTATATAAACAGGAAGAGTTCAAACGGATATGGGACAAGTGCTAGCAAATAGGACTAGAATAATTTAGGATGTCTGCTCGGCATGGACAAGTTGGACCAAAGGGTCTGTTTCCGTGCTGTACATCTTTATGATTCTAAATAGCAGTGATGTGGAAAAGTCGGTGTTGGACTGGGGTGGACAAAGTTGAAAATCACACAACGAGTTAGTAAGTTTGCAGATGACACCAAAATTGGAGGTGTGTGGACAGCGAAGAAGGTTACCTCAGATTACAACAGGATCTGGACCAGATCGGCCAGTGGGCTGAGATGGAGTTTAGTTTAGATAAATGCGAGGTGCTGCATTTTGGGAAAGCAAATCTTAGCAGGACTTATACACTTAATGGTAAGGTCCTAGGGAGTGTTGCTGAACAAAGACCTTGGAGTGCAGGTTCATAGCTCCTCGAAAGTGGAGTCAAAGTTAGATAGGATAGTGAAGAAGGCATTTGGTATGCTTTCCTTTATTGGTCAGAGTATTGAGTACAGGAGTTGGGAGGTCATGTTGCGGCTGTACAGTACATTGGTTAGGCCACTGTTGGAATATTGCGTGCAATTCTGGTCTCCTTCCTATCGGAAAGATGTTGTGAAACTTGAAAGGGTTCAGAAAAGATTTACAAGGATGTTGCCAGGGTTGGAGGATTTGAGCTAAAGGGCGAGGTTGAATAGGCTGGGGCTGTTTTCCCTGGAGTGCCGGAGGCTGAGGGGGTGACCTTATAAAGGTTTATAAATTCATGAGGGGCATGGATAGGATAAATAGACAATGTCTTTTCCCTGGGGTTGGGGAGTCCAGATCGAGAGGGCATAGGTTTAGGGTGATAGGGGAAAAGATATAAAAGAGACCCAAGAGGCAACGTTTTCACAGAGAGGGTGGTACATGTATGGAATGAGCTGCCACAGGAACTGATGGAGACTGATACAATTGCTCCTTCATCAGGTGGTTGTGGATTATAAGATCATAAGACTCAGAATCTAAATAGCAAGGCATCTCGACAGAAATTGTCCCATTGGGCAGACACAGGATGGGTTCATGAAAGGCAGGTCATGCTTAATGTATTTACTGCAATTCTATGAAGACAATACAAGCATGGTGGACAATGGGGACCCAGTACAGTCACAGAGTCATAGAGATGTACAGCACAGAAACAGACCCTTCAGTCCAACTCGTCCGTGCCAACCTGATATCCCAATCTAATCTAGTCCCATTTGCCAGCACTTGGCCCATATTCCTCTAAATCCTTCCAATTCATATACCTATCCAGATGAATTTAAATGTTGCAACAGTACTAGCCTCCACCACTTCCTCTGGCAGCTCATTCCATGAATGCACCATCCTCTGCATGAAAAAGTTGCCCTTTCGGTGTCTTTTATATCTTTCCCCTCTCACCCTAAACCTGCTCCCTCTAGTTCTGGACTTCCCCACCCCAGGGAAAAGACCTTGTCGATTTATCCTATCCGTGCCCCTCATGATTTGATAAGCCTCGATACAGTCACCCTGCAGCTTCCAATACCCCAGGAAAGCAGCCCCAGCCCATTCCGAGCTCTCCCTATAGCTCAAATCCTCCAACCTTGGCAACATCCTTAGAAATCTTTTCTGAACCCTTTCATGGTTCGTAACATTCTTCTGTTAGGAAGGAGACCAGAATTACACACAATATTCCAAAAGCGACCTAACTAATGTCCTGTAGAGCCACAACATGACCTCACAAATCCTATACTCAATGCTCTGACCAATAAAGAAAAGCACACCAAATGCCTTCTTGACTACCCTATCTACCTGAAGCTCTACTTTCAAGGAATTATGAACTTGCACTCCAAGGTCTCTTTGTTCAGCAACACTCTCTTGGACCTTACCATTAAGTGTATAAGTCCTACTCTGATTTGCTTTTTCAAAATGCATCACCTCGCATTTATCTAAATTAAACTCCATCTGCCACTCCTCAGCCCAGTGGCCCATCTGATCAAGATCCCTTTGTACTCTGAGGTAACCTTCTTCGCTGTCCACTACATCTCTAATCTTGGTGTTGTGTGCAAACATACTAACTAGAATGCCTATGTTCACATTTAAATCATTTACACAGGAGAGGTGGTATATCTGGATTTCCAGAAGGCATTCAATAAGGTGCCACACAAAAGAGGTTGCTGCATAAGCTGGGGTTGGAGGGTTTAAGCTATAGGGAGAGGCTGATCAGGCTGGGACTGTTTTCCATAGAGCACGGAGGCTGAGGGGTGACCTAATAGAGGTTTACAAAATTATGAGTGGCATGGATAGGATAAATAGACAAAGCCTTTTCCCTGGGTTGGGGGAGTCCAGAACTAGAAGGCAGAGGTTTAAGGTGAGAGGGGAATGATATAAAAGAGACCTAAGGGGCAACTTTTTCATGCAGCGGGTGGTATGTGTATGGAATGAGCTGCCAGAGGATGTGGAGGAGGCTGGTACAATTGCAACATTTAAGAGGCATTTGGATGGGTATTTGAATAGGAAAGATTTGGAGGGATATGGGCCAGGTGCTGGCAGGTGGGACTAGATTGGGTTGGAATATCTGGTCGGCATGTGGGTTGGACTGAAGGGTCTGTTTCCGTGCTATACATCTCTATGACTTTGACTCTATAAAGGTACATGGCCTTATGGGCAATGTATTAGAATGGACAGAGGATTGGTAAACCAGTGAGAAGCAAAGACCATGGGATAAACGATTCCTGAGGTGATCAGTGACGAGTGGGGTGTCTCAGGGATCATGTTGGGACCACAACTGTTTACAATTTATATGGTTAATTTGGAGTTGCAGACCATGTGTAGTGTGTTAAAGTTTGCGGACGACACTAAGATGAATAGTAGAATAAAATGTGCAGACGATTCTGAAAGTGCAGAGATGTGTATAGATAGTTTAAGTGAGTGGACAAAGGTCTTGCCAGGTGGAGGACAGTGTTGATAAATGTGAAGTCATCCATTTTAGCAGGAATTACAGTAAAAAGGACTTATATGTGAACAGCAAAAAATTGCAGCACGTTGCTGCGCAGAGACACCTGGGTGTCCTTGTGCATGAATCACAGATGTTGGTATGCAGGTACAACAGGTAATTAAGGTAGCAAATGGAATGTTGACCTTCGTTGCTAAAGGGATTGAGTTTAAAAGCAAAGAGATTATGTTTCAGCTGTACAGGGTGCTGGTGAGGCCACACCTGGAGTACTACATGCAGATTTGGTTTCCTTATTGAGAAAGGATGTGCTGGCACGAGGTGGGTGGTGGGTGGTGGGGGGGGGGGGGTGCAGGGGAGGTTCACCAGGTTAATTCCTGAGTTCAGAGGGTTGGTTTAGACTGGGATTACAGTCTTTGGAATTTAGAAGAATGAGTGGGGGTCTTGTAGAAGCATGTAAATTATGAAGGAATAAGATAAAAAGTAGGAAGGTTGTTTCCACTGGTGGGTAAAACTAGCACAAGAGGGCATAGCCTCAAAATCAGGGGAACAGATTTAGGACTGAATCAAGAAGGAAATTCTTCACCCAGAGAGTTGTCAATCTGTGGCATTCCCTGCACAGTGAAGTAGTTGAGGCTTCCGCATTTTAATGTTTTTAAACCTAAGATGGATAATATTTTGAACAGTAATGGAATTAAGGGTTATGGCAATAGGGCAGGTAAGTGGAGCTGAGGGCACAAAAAGATCAGCCATGATGTTATTGAGTGGCGGAGTAGGCTCAAAAGGGCCAGATGGCCTACTCCTGCTCCCGGTTTTTATGAACATTGGTAAAGGTGGCTGAGCCAGAACAGATGTCATTGGCTTAGCAATCTGTTTATGCTGCTCTAGAACCTCTGGAGTCAGTGACCTTGTCCTGCCAAAAGATCAAGGATACACCAAAGGTAGCAAAGGCAGAAAGTATTCAGCTTTTTGCCAACATAGTGTGGCCAGGTCTCCCACTATAAAGGAGTGTGCTAAGGATTTGACAGATTCTCAGTTAGATTTCTATTGTATCACACTCTCACACTCAGTCTGGACATAATAGTTGCACTGTAGTGATGCAGGCTTTAGGAGTTCAGACTCAAGCTCCTCCACTGTGGGCTTCTATATCCAGCCTTGCCATGTCACATAGGCTTCGTATGGTGTCTGGAGTTTCCTGAGCGGCAGCATTCTTATGGTGGGCTGTGTGAACGTTTAACATAGTGGATGAGGTGCCAGTCCAGCAAGCTGTGTTCCTGGATTGCATTTAACCTCTTCAACGCTGCTAGAACTCCATTCATCCACACAAAGGGATGATAGTCAATCACATTTCTTACTTATGGCATGGAGATGTGAACTGGCTTTGGGGAATCAGAACATGAAGTAACTAGCTGCAGAATTCCTAGCATGTGACCTGGTGTTGGAGCCAAAATATTTATATGACTGGTCCAGTTCAGTACCTAGTCTGTGGTAACTTCCGGGATGTTTATAGTTGGGGATTCAGCAAAGTAATGTCTTGAATGTCACAGACAGATTAGGGATAGTCAACATGGTTCTGTGTGTGGGAAATCACGTCCCACGAACATGATTGAGTTTTTGAAGAAGAAACTAACAGGATTAATGAGGGCAGAGTGATGGACATGATCTATATCAGCAAGACGTTCGACAAGGTTCCTCACAGTAGACCGATTAGCAAGGTTAGATCTCATGGAATACAGGGACAACTAGCCTTTTGGATACAGAACTGGCTTCAAGGTAGAAAATAGAGGGTGATGGTGGAAGGTTGCTTTGCAGATTGGAGGCTTGTGAGCAATGGTGTGCCACAACTTACCTGCACAACAACTGCAACCTACCTGCTCCACTGGGTCCTCGGGAGAATCACTTAACTCTAAGCAGTCAGAATCCTCTCTATCAGACCACTGGACCACTCAAATGTAAGAAACCTGTGAGGAAGCGGGGTAAGCATGCCGGCCTGCTAGTAAGACTGAGACTACGTGATTTCAAGATGCCCCTTCCTAGTTTACTTCTAGCAAACATACAATCTCTGGAAAACAAGATGGATGAAGTCAGATCGTGACTCAGCTTCTAGCGTGGACTGCTGTGCACTCTGTTTCATAGAAACCCATCCGTTTCCGACTGTGAACTCCAGGCTGATGGTTGTTCTATCTATCATATGGCCTGCACAGCGTTCTTGGGTATGACAAAGGGTGGAGGGGTTTGCTTTTTAATCAACAACTTGTGGTGCATGGACACTGCAACCCTGGGCAGCCATTGCTCCCCAAACCTTGAACTCCTCACCATCAAAGGCCCTGTTTATTGTGACTGGCGACTTCAATGCCTCGCCCTCATTTCAGGAGCTCCGACCACAATGCAGTGCTTCTTCTCCCAGCTTACAGGCAAACGCTCAAGCAGGAGGACCCCTCACTGATACAGGTCCAGTACTGATCGGAGGAGGCAGAGGATCAACTCTGGTGCTGCATGGAATCAGCTGACTGGACCAGGTTCAAAGAGTCCACAGGTACCTTGGACAAAAACACCACTATCACCACAGATTTTATCAGCAAGTGTGTGGAGCTTTGCATACTGAGGAAGTCAATCCAGGTGTTCCCCAACAGGAAACTTGGATGAATCAGGACATACAGAACCTGCTAACAGGCGTGAGGCCTTCAGATCAGGAGACCCACTCAAATATAAGGAATCCAAGTATGGCCTTCAGAGGGCCATTAAGACAGCAAAGAACCAATACTGATCCAAACTATAGACCCAGACAGACACCCGGGAACTATGGCAAGGACTAAATGACATCACAGGTTCTAAAAAGAGACAGTGCAAGATAGCAGATGATGACATATCCCTCCCAGATTGTCTCAATGCCTTCTATGCTCGCTTTGAACAGGATTTCGGCAGAGAGGTAATACTTATTCCGACAAGTCCTGACGAACCTATCCCAACAGTCACTGCTTCAGAGGGCAGATCAGTTTTTCTTTGTGTGAATCCACGGAAAGCAATGGGACCAGATGGATTACCAAACCGTGCACTCAAGAGCATGCGCAGATCAACTGGCAGAGGTATTCTCGGATATTTTCAACCTCTCCCTGCAGCAGGCCACTGTACTTGCCTGCGTCAAGGCAGCCAACATCATCCCCGTGTCTCAGAAGGCTCATTCAGCGTGTCTCAATGACTACCACCCAGTGGCCCTAACTTCAGTGGTCGTGAAGTACTTTGAAAGGCTGGTCATGGCATTAATGAACTCCAGCCTCCCCACTACTCTTGACCACTCCAATTTGCCTATTGGACCAACAGATCCACATCAGATGCCATATCACTTGCCCTTCACTCCTCCCTAGAACATCTTGACACCAAGAACAGCTACGTAAGATTCCTATCACTAACTATAGTTGAACCTTCAACACTATTATCCCTTCGGGACTGATTACTAAATTTAGTCATCCCGGACTAAGCCCCACTCAGTTTCCACAGACCACAATCAGTGAAGATTGGGGACAATATTTCATTGTCACTAACACTCAACACTGGAGGCCCCGGGGGTGCGTACTCATGCCCCTCCTGTACTCACTGTATACCCATGACTGTGTTGCCAAATACCAGAGTAATGCCATTTATACATTCGCTGATGACACCACCATAGTAGGTCGAATCTCAGATCCACGAAACACATTACAGACGGAAGGTGGAAGATCTGGGAAAATGGTGTACTGAGAACAACCTAGCTCTCAATTCCAGCAAGACCATTATTGACTTTCGGCAGAATGTTACTCATGACCCCTACATATTAGCAGCACAGAAGTGGAATGACTGGAGAGTGTCAAGTTCCTAGGCATGGTCATCCACAACAAGCTTTCTTGGACTCTTCAGGTTGGCGCACTGGTTACAAAGGACCAACAACATCTCTTCTTCCTCAAGCAGCTAAGGATATTTGGCATGATGGCGAATACCCTTGCCAATTTTTACAGGTGCACCATTGAGAGCATTCTGTCTGAATGTACCACTACCTGGTACGGCAACCGTACAGTTGTCATACCATTCAAGATCGGAGACGGTTAGAGAGTGGTGAACGAAGCCTGGACAATCACAAAGGCCAACCTCCTATATATAGAATTCATCTACCAGGCCCGCTGTCAAGGAAAGGCTGCCAGCAAACTCTTAACATTCGCCTGTACCTATGTTTTTGTTTTTGCTGCTGTTTACCTTTTATTTACTATCTATGCTACTTAACTATGTGATCTGCCTGTATTGCTCACAAGACAAAGATTTTCTCTGTGCCTCTGTACACATGACAATAAATTCAATTCAATTCAAGGATCGATACGATATCCACTGCATTTAAATAAATGATTTGGATGTAAACATAGAAAGTACAGTTAGTAAGTTTGGAGGTATAGTGGATAGCGAAGAATATTACCGCAGAGTACAATGGAATCTTGATCAGATGGGCCAATGGCCTGAGGTGAGGCATATGAATTTCAATAAATGTAGGGTGTTGCACTTTGGAAATTAGATCAGTACTTATACACTTAATGGTAAGGTCATGGGAAATGTTGCTGAACAAACAGACCTTGGAGTACAAGTTCATTGTCCCTTGAAAGTGGAGTCGTAGGTAGATAGGATAGTGAAGGAAACGTTTGTATGCTTTCCTTTAATGGTCAGAGCATTGAGTATACGATTTGGGAAGTCATGTTGCGGCTTTACAGGACATTAGTTTGGCCACTTTTGGAATATTGTATGCAATTCTGGTCTTCCTCCTATCAGAAGGATGTTGTGAAACTTGAAAGGCATCAGAGAAGATTTACAAAGATGTTGCCATGGCTGGAGGATTGGAGCTACAGGGAGAGGCTGAATAGGCTGGGGCTGTTTTCCCATAACGTCAGAGGCTGAGGAAGGACCTTGTAGAGGTTTATAAAATCATGAGGGGCATGGATAAAGTAAATAGACAAGTATTGGTTTAGGATGAAAGGAGAAAGATATAAAAGGGACCTAAGGGACAACCTTTTCACGCAGACGGTACTGCATGTACGGAATGAGCTGCCAGAGGAAGTGGTGGAGGCTGGTACAATTACAGCATTTAAAAGGCATCTGGATGAATAGGAAAGGCTTAAAGGGATACGGGCCAAATGCTGGCAAATGGGACTCGATTTGTTTAGAATATCTGGTTGGCATGGATGAGTTGGACCAAGGGGTCTGTTTCCGTGCCATACATCTCTATGACTCTATGTCAGTGAGATTGATAAAGTGTCACTGAAACTGACAGAAGGCCGCTGAGACCCAACACCAAGTGCTGCTAATTGTACAACATTTCCTTTTTTGAAAGAATTGAGAAGAATGCCCAGTTACATACCATCTTCTCAGCCACATGTGAAAGTTTGGCACCAAACTTTGGTTCCTCATTGTGAGAGAATAGAGACCAAACTTTTACCATAGTTTCTTTGATCAATAAGTCAGGGATTAAAAGGTAAAACTGTGTGGATTGCAAAATGTGGAGATTGTGTTTAATTTGTTTGTGCAATCGAGATGGAGCCACAGGCAAATGAGACTGGGAACCCTGAGGAGACTGCAGGCCCAGTTAAAAACCCGTGTTCTACAACCTGTTTTGCAGCAAATCGCCAATCATCTGTGGCAACAGCTCTCAAACCCCCAAGCTTTACCACCTAAAAGGATAAAAGCACTGACATATGGGAACACCAACAACTTCAAGTACACTGACTTGGAAAAGTGTCACCCCTTCCATCATCTTTTTTGGATCAAGGTCTTGAAATTCCCTCGCTAACAGCACTGAGGGGAGTGCCTTGGCATACAGATCGCTGAGAGTCAAGGTCGGAGTTTAACACCTTCTAAACAGAGTTTAGGGATGGGACAAAACATAATTGTCCTTGCCAACGACGCCCACATTGCATGAATGAATTAAAACAACATGTCAATCTGGCCAAGGTGCCAACCTAACTGTAGCCATCAAACCCCGCAAGCTGCACCAGATCACATCAAGAATAACAAATCTAGGAAGGGGAAGGGAAGGGAAGGGGTCTGAAGAATCAGAACAGATCAGCGCAGTTCAGATCACAGCACTTGGCTCTTCTTACCTGGTCCAGCGGCACATTGAAGCGGACACTGAGTGGGTGCAACAGCCTGGAGCCCGTGGTTCGAAATGGAATGGTCGGCGGTTCTGCCATTCTACATGACTGTGGACACGCTGCCGCCCGAAAGAAAGAGCACCGGCACCTGGAAAGCCCTGATCGCGAACCGCTATCACCAGCTCTAGACCAGGCACACGCCCTCCCCTCGCTGACAACCGCTCTCCTTCCGTTGGCGCGTGCGCGTACAAACCGCACCCATTCCCTGCCCCACCCAGCCACACTACAACCCCGCCCCCCCTCCTCATCCTTGGCCACCGATTGGTTGCGCTGGTGGGCGGCATCCGCGCGGTTTGCGCGTTCCGATTGGCTGGGCGAGCTGTCACGCAGTCTCCCCTGGGTTGAGGGTCGCCTTGTTTTAAATTTTGGTGCGGGCTCGAGGTCATCAGTGTGTCCGTTGGAAAGCGCCTGGTAAAAGCGGTGGAGCGTTGGTTCACATGTGGTTTGGCTGCGAGATAATGTGTTGTCTCGGCTCCGAAGTCTCTAAGCGAGAAGTTTGCTGGCAAAGTATGTAGAAAGAAGCGGTTACAGAGGACGTACTAAAGTGGAGAGGTTCCAGGATTGAGTATTTGGTTAACGTTCCTCAGGTTACAGCTGTGCAAAGAGCTGATTGCAGCCGAAGTTTGTACAATCATATCTGCACTGTTACCTGTTGCTATGACCAGTAGTAACCCTGCCAATCCCCAGCTAACTTACTAATTACATTTTTGGTAATCTTCCAAGTGAAAGAGTTTCAGGTTCACACCCTTCTTGTTCGAATCTCAAAGACACCCGGTGTTAAATATTATGCAGAACAAATAAAACTAGCACATTTACCACATAATGGTTACAAGTGGATGGAGTAAATTGGAGAAAATCCCCAAAGCCTATAAGACGGCCATAATGATTTAAAAGAAAAGACAACGTGATTTTACAGCAGTTTTCTGACGTGTGGATGGTGCTGCTTCAGCCTCATATTCAAGTGGCACCGACTTTGTTCAAGAAGTTTTAAAAGTTCCCCAAACAGTGACTGCAGTGTGGTGGCATGTTTGCCACATACTTTCACTTATTACATGCAATTCATGTTCTATTGTTGCATGCATGACAGAAAGGGATCGGTTACATCGAAATGTTCCATTTTTAAAAGCACAGGTTCAGGTTAAGTTAAGCATTCAGCTAGATCAGATCGTTGATAATTTCTATCTATAATCGTAACAAAGCATAGTTGACAATCCTTTCGCTTCTGAGACCCCCTTCAGACATATAAAATTATACAACTTCCGAAGACCCCCGTAATACAAATTAGTTTTCAGCATGTTACAAAAATACACAATTAAGCATGCATTTATTGTTGTTGTTTTACGTTATATAAAACTTGCTCGCACCCAGGGGTAGTTCTAAATTTACAATGTCATTGGTCTCTTCTGACAGGATGTATAAGACAGCACAATAGTTCAGTTTCAATATTCTCATTAAAGGACTTAATTCGTGCAGAAACCAGCAGGATGATCTGTGACTAGTTATGGTAAAATAAACATCTTGATATAAAGCAAGAACTCCAACAACATATTCACATTCTACCAGCAAACACATCTTCCCCTCCAATACCCTGTCAGCATTTTAAAGGGATCATTCCCTCTACAACACCCTGGTTCATAGGCCTATCATCCCTAAGACTTTATCTCTTTCCCACGCATCCTACCATGTGTCACACCTCCACACTCCCATTGCCCCAAACATTCTTTTCAGATGATGCAGAAATTTACTTGTCCTTCTTTCACCTAAATTTGGTGTGTTGACTGCTCACAATGTGATCTCCTCTACATTAGGAAGGTAGACACAGACTAGGTATCTGTGGAACATCTCTGTTCAGATCGCAACATGATATAGAGATTGCAGTCACTTGCCATCTTAATTCACTTGCTTGCTCTCTCACCCACTTTCAGACCCAATTTTTCTGTCACATCTGTTCTGACGATGCCACATTCCATGGGGTGGGAGGTGGCCTCAGAAATGTCCACCTTTCTCCTTAACTGTGGATTATCTACTAGCTTGGATGACAGGGATCTTAGCCGTATTCAACCCATTTCCTGTATGTCTCCCCTCCTCCTCTCTTCCCCCCGACAACAACGATAGAGTCCCCTGATCCTCACTTTCCACCCAATCAGCCAAAGGATCATAAGCTAACATTTCCACAACCTTCAATGAGGTGCCACCAACAGACAAATTTTCCATTTCCCTCCCTTGCCAGCATTCTGCAGGAATGAATATCTGCAGGGCACCTGGTCCTCTCCTCCTTCATCCCCAACAGCTCCCCACATACTCATGGCACCTTCCCATGCAATTGCAAAAGGCTAACATATCATATACCTTCTTATTCTGTTCTCCTCTTACAGTTGCAACTGTTAAGCAAGTGAATGTAAAACATGAGGGAAGGGGTGGACTGATTTGCCCTCGATGTCAAACTGCTTTGTCTTTTAGGAACTGTGTGGATGCAGTCAATGGATAGCTTATTAAATTTCACCCCAACTTGTAGCTTGTAGATGACAATGAAGCTTTGAGGAGTCAGATGGTGAGTTCCTTGCAGAATTTTCAGCCCCTGGCCTAATCATGGAGCCACCCTATTTCTATGGTTGGTTCATTAAAGTTTTATTCAACTGAATCACACTGGAACCTAATTATTATGACCTTGCCAGAAAAAGGCAAGATTATCCTGTTTCCCACACTGTAAGTAATCTAATCTAATCTAATCTAATTATGGCTTTTCACAACAACCATCCCTCCCAACTCTCTCTTCTGAGACTATATGGTATACACAATGTCTCCATTGACTCAATTGATATATATTTTTTCCAATGTTGTTTTCAACCATGTTACGAAATTAAAGCTAAGATCAAAATAGCAATACTGCAATTAGTCTTGCAGCCCATTTTTCTTGTCCTGCTCATGCTCCTCACATTTTCCCAGTTCCATAGTTGCAGGGCCAGAAATTGGAAAGTCACCTTTTTCCAATTTCCCCTAAAACCATCTGCCCCGCCCCACCCCACCAAGGTAATTTGACATTGAAGGTCTCTCCCACCTTTAAGAATAAAATAGTCTCTTCAAACTCACAACCAACTGTCAACTGATGGACAGCATCTCCAATAAGGGGAAAGAATTGTGTTGAAAGGAAGGCTTAATTGTAAACTCAGGTCGTGCAATGCAGATTAACTTGCTAAGTTTACCATCCTCACCACAGTGAAAATATGCACATGTACAGTCTGAATCAGAGACTGTTATTTCAGTAATTCCAATATTTGTGAAGATTATTGAATGGAAAGATTTGTGGGAGAGTACTAATTACCCAAACTAACTCATGGACTCTCTGAAATCTTTTTGCGAACTTATGGAAACTGCAGATTTCTAGTTGGGAATTTTTCTATCAAATTTTCCTAGTTGAGAACATTTTCTATCAAAGTGATTTACAACTGTTGTGTGTATGCTATCTCTATAATAGGCATGATGCTTTCCTTCAAAAATAAGTTATTATTAACACAGCAGTAGGTTGATTGACAGGAATCTGAAAACATTCTTTTGTTGCTACACATTTGTATTTCAGTCAATTGGACGTCTGCAGCAACATTAAATTTATATCGTTGCTGTATATTTGTAATTTTTTTTGTTCGAAAGAATAAAGCATTTTTCACAATCTTAGCACCTCTTAAACTGCTTTCGTTTTTCTCTTCTCTATAGAATTCCTACAATGTGGAAGCTGGCCATTCAGCCCATCGAGTCTGCACCAACCCTTTGAAGGGCACCCGACCCAGACCGACCCTCTACTCTATCCCTATAACCCTGCATTTCCCATGGCTAATCCACCTAGCCTGCACATCTCTGGACACTATGGGCAACTTAACAATGCCAATCCACCTAAACTGTACATCTTTGTACTGTGGGAGACAACAAGATAACCTGCAGGAAACTCATGCAGACATGGGAGAATGTGCAGACTCCACACAGCCACCTGAGGGTGGAATCGAATGCGTGTCCCTGACGCTGTGAGGCAGCAGTGCTAACCATTGAGCCACCGCGTTGCCCCATTCGTTGAAGTGAAGTCATTGTTGTAAACAAAAATTCCAGAGATGAGAACCTTCAATTATGAAGATGGATTGAAGAAGTTGGGACAGTTTTCCTCAGAGACGAGAAGGCTAAGAGGAGTTTTAAAGAAGTTTTCAAAATTATGGGAGGTTGAGCAGAGTAGACGTAGGAACTGCTTTCTTTCATAAAAGTTCTCTTGGAGAGTGAGGGAGTTCAAATATAAAGTAGTTTACAAAAGAAGCAATGTGATGTGAGGAAAATCTTTTACATAGCGCCTGGCAAAGATGTGGAACACACTGGTTGGAATTGTGGTGGAGACAGTTCAATTGGGGCATTCAAGAGGACATTAGACAGTTATTTAAATTGAAACAATTTTCAGGTTAAGGGGAAAAAGCAGGAGAATGAGACTTAGTCATGATACTCATTTAAGGAGCTAGGGTTGAACAGCCTCCTGGACCAAAATAATTATGTGACTTTTTTTTTGAAATGTGGAAGCTAATTGTTGCTCAACAATTTTCCAAAAACATCAACATAATAATAACAACCATATATTGTGTATTTTGAATTGATGCAGTAGAGAGATAAATATTGACCAGAACCTGGGAGAACTCATTAATATGTGGCTTTTAAAATGAACCACTCCACTTTGTTACCAAGTTTGTGGGCAGTTGTACTAAATAGTGAACATATTGGACAAAATTGGTCTAAGGAATACACTCAGCCATGTAAAACCCCACTGCTCACCAAAAGCAGTCAAAAAGGTTCTATCTTTGAATTGTTTTGGCCAGGTAAGGAATGGTAGCAAGGTCTCCCTTTCTGTCCACCTCTTGTTTCACCATAGGAGGTGTTTTTAAATTAATTTGCTTACTAATTCAATGAATGTTTAACTGCATGACTTTGAATGACACACCAAACAGGATTTCTTGTGAGGTGTAAGATAAAAGAAAATAGCATTCTTACATGGAATAACTGATACTTAAAATAACTGTTAATAATTGCCAACTTTCATTTATGCATCCACATCCACGTAGAAGTAAGTTACAAAGAAAGATTGGTTAATTTGTTTGAGTCCCAAAGAAAGGCAGTCATGTACCCCAAATAGCTTTAGTGGTAGCAAGTAAGGCACTACCTATGAGATCCTTGATGTACATCTGTACTCTCTGTGCCACCACATGCTGCCCTCCAAGTGGCTGTGGGGGCAAAGAGACTACCATACATCTTCTGGCATGTGCCTATGTAAAGAAGGTCTGGAGAGGGATGCAGTAGTTTTTGTGAGGGTTTGTCTCAAGAAGCTTTGTGACACAGGACTCTGCTCTATGGTCTATTCCCCAGGATGCACACGAAGACAAACATCGACTGTGCCTGAAAGACTGGTGAAAAATGCTGTTTGGTCAGGGATTTACTTTAGCTAAACACCACGCATTATTTCATTTAAACAGTAAATTACATTACAAAGAATAAAGTAGATTTTACAACAAACCAACTAATTTCTAAATGTGCACACAGCTTGCAAACTCATAGTAGAATATCCACCAGGCAGAGTTCCAATATTGTATACACACATACAGTCATTCAAGGTGAATTCTCTTAAAGGTCAGCTACACATACAACATCCATCTCCTTCCCAAAAGGAAGTTTAATTCTCTATTATCTAAAGTGAGTCTGTGAGTTTCCATAACATTTGGTAGTTTTCTAATGCATTCATATCTTGTGATAGTGACTTTGTTTGGAGATATTGATTGCCCACAGTCATCAGTGATATTGTCTGTAGTTCCTGCCTGTTTAGTCAAGTTTTCTTTCATGGACTGCAGTGTTGCTCCAAATTTGCTTATCCTGCCATACAACAGGGTTGGGTCCAGAGTAGCGACTGAATGATTGTGCTCCACAAGCAGCTTTGAGTGGTTCAATTCTTTTGGCAATTATTGTTTGTTCCTTAAGAACTTTCAACTGATTTTGAGGCTTCTGGTTTTCCAATTTCTAATTCTGTAAACATTTTAGCCTTCTGTTGGATGAGCATATATTCTCTTTTACAACCTGCTGTATGATTTATTGGATATTTTCAACTATTTTTCTTTTTTTATTTTGTTGGAAGCCTAGAGCACTTCAAGTTGTTGCTTCCAATGTTCTTTAGTTTCCTTGATATCCTACCTCAGTTCTTTCACAAGAACATCATTATAGACATTTATTGTGGAAATGTCCACCTGTTTCTGAAGATGTCATTTTCTCTAGTTTTGCCTTGAGCATAAGCTGATGGTTCTTCTTCTATTTCTGTTGGGCCTGATCTGTTTTATGTAAGTTCTTCCAGCTCTTCCTGTTAATGTTTTCATCATATTGATGATAAAGAGTTACTCACTGCTCTCATTATCTTCTTTCCAGCTCTTCATTCATCTTTGTGAGATAGGCAGAGCTATCCACTTCAGATTTTATCATTTCACAGATTCTCAAGTTTGGAATTACCCTAAGCTAGCTGTACAACTGTTTCGTCTTGAACTTTCATTTTTTTCTCCATTGCAGGAAGCTGAGAATTTAGCTCCACTAATTCAAAGAACGTGCTTCATTTGTCTTTCATAATTAGTTCTGCAAATGTTTCTTAATTAGTCTGCTACAGCTGTTTTTTGTCTCTTATATGGAACTGATTGCATGGATTGTGAATAATGCAAGTGCATTCTGAGATACTTGCAATTGCTGGTCCAGCAGTGTCTATAACGTAGAATATTAGGGTGAGGTGATGGCTGAGTGGTATTGTTGCTGGACTAGTAGTTCAGATACCCAGGGAAATCCTGGGGACTCAGATTCACATCCCACCACCACAGATGGTGAAAATTTAATTCAATATAAGTTCTTGAGAAAGGAGTTCCAGGCTTTTGTTACAGCAAAAGTAAAAGAACAATGATATAGTTTCAAGTCAGGATGATGTGTAGCTTGGAGGGAAATTACATACATCTGCTGCCCTTGTCCTTCTATGTGGGAGACATCACAGGCTAGGAAGATGCTACAGGAGAAGACTTGATGAGCTACTGCAATGCATCTTGTAGCTGGTACACAATGCTGCCACTATGCAATGATGAGGAAGAAAGTGAATTTTGAACATGGGGATGGGATGCAAATCAGCAATCTACTTTGTTCTGAACGGTGTGAAACATCTTGAATGTCATTGGAGTTGTCCTCATTAGAGCAATTGGAGCGTGTTCTATTGCACTGCTGATGGGATATCTTGTAAATGGTGGACAGGTATTGAGGAGATAACTCATTTTTCTTGAGTGTTGTTTGCATTTATACTCATCGAAGGTGTTATGAAGTTGTAGGTGTGTACTGTGCCATTAAGAGAGTGAAAGCTGGCACAGCCCTTTAAAAGCACAGAGTGTACTGAAAAATTAAAAAATGTAACATTTGGCTATGAAACAAGTAGCTGAGCTGAGTTGCTACGGTACACAACAAATGTGAGTTTGGCCAATCAATTTAAATTATGTCCCAAGATGCCAAAATCCAATCGAATTTGAATTTTACAGTTTTGATGACATTAAACTAATGAAGCAAGCTGATGTTTTGGGGTATAAAAATCAGGCATTTTGAACAATTAGCCAGAGCAGCAACGAATACCAACAAACAGACTGCCTACAGAGACGCCCTCTGAAAGGTACCTTTTCAAATTAAATCTGAGAGGCAGAAGACCAAAGAAAAGAAGACAGGAAGATATAGAGGAGAATGGAAACAGCTGGCTGGTTTTGAAATTTGATTTTTTTTTGTCAATCAATTGGGAGTTTTCATTGAATCAGTATAGTGTTGTAGAGTGGAAGGTAGAAAAAGTGTTAAGACAAAAGTGGTTTGCCATGTAGATAGTTGTTTAATGTTTTTTTTTACTGGGGTTAAGGAATAAATTATTAATTTTTTCTTTAATACTGAGATTTTGTAGTTCTTTGTCACTCATACTTTTACAGATTAAGAGGCAAAGTGAGCTTTTCTATGTGTCTAGTTTAAATTAGTGTCATAACAAAGGAAATCAGTCATTGCTTTGACAGAGAACAGACAAAAACAATGTGAATGTGAGGACTGCAGAGGCTGGAGATTAGATTCAAGATTAGAGCGGTGTTGGAAAGGTACAACAAGTCAGGCAGCATCCGAGGAGCAGGAATATTGACATTTTGGGCAGGAACCCTTCATCAGGAGCTGATGAAGGGCTCCTGCCCGAAACAATGATTTTCCTGCTCCTCGGATGCTACCTGACCTGCTGTGCTTTTCCAGCACAACTCTAATCTTGACTATAGAGAAAAACAATACAAATGAATCTGGTTGTTCAAGAACTTAATGACTAACAAAATTTTAGAATCCTAATCTTCTAATCTTTATATTTTAGGTGGTTTACATGAAGTTTTCGAGATCTGAACAGAAGTGATAAGATTGATCTTGGTAAAAAGTTCAATGTGTTTAAGTAACAAAGAACAGATTGGGAAAGTTAGGGCAGTCACATGAAACTGATTCCACCAAAAAGTTGCGGAGAAAGTTACCAGAATAGACTAATAGAGCAAGCATAAGGCTCAAGATATATATCAAACATTGACATTGTTTTTTGCTTTGCTTTGGATTCTGCCCATTGTGATCGAAATGTAGCATATTATTTAGTGTATTTATGAATTAATATTGTTGGTGGAGAATCATTTCTAAGGCATTTTACTCCAGGTCAGTGAGTTTATAAAACAATATTTTGAATCATCATGCTAGCAAAATTAGTAATGGGCAGAAACTTGAATAAAATTGAAACAATGATTGTTGCATCCATTGGTTTGCAATGCATAATGCATGAAGCACAGACTCAGTAGGAAGGTCCAAGGTCACAGTAATGGAACACTCGATCAAGAGTAAAATTATTGTTTGCCAAATTTCCATTATCAGTTTCATTTGCAATGTTAGGACCATGATATTTTTTCAATTTTTATTTTATACGTCTTGTAGTTTGTTAAAATTCTAAGCCCTGATAAGATTTAATTATATACTGTTTGCGATAGAAATGCAACGTTGTATCAATGTTCATCCTGACTTGACAGAGGCATGTGACCTCTACCATAAAACACTGACCAGGGGCATCCATCTTGCAGTAGTTCAAATAAAGACTCAGAACAGGTAGTAGTATAGGGTACTGGAATGAACGCATAACACAATGCTTGAGGTGGGATGCAAACCCACACCCCCCCAAAAAAGCTGAGCATATTGTTTTGAAGATACGGGCGTACTGTACCTTTAAGATAGTTAAAAGCTAGCAAAGCTACCTGACAGCACCAAGTATTCTGAATAAGGTAACAATGTAAGACTTTGCTAAAAGCTAGATTAGCTAGGTTGCCTGGAAACAACAAAACAGATTCGAATTAGGCAAATCAGTTGAAATTATACCCCGAAAAATACAAATTCTGATCAAGTTTGAATTTTGTGTATTGACAATCTTAAAAGCCAATGACACAATCGATGCTCTTAGGGTATAAGACTAGAGAAAATTGAACAGTTGGGAGGAGAACTGAGAAGCCAACGACATCTGTAGACTGCCTGGAGAATAGCTCTCTTAAAGGTACCTTTATCAATCCATGACCCATGAAGCATAATTCCTAAGAAGAAGAAAAGAAGACACAGGAAGATCCAAATAGAAGATTCGACAGCTGGCTCATTTTGAAAACTTGAATTTTTGGTAAATCTTAAGCAGGAGATTTTATCAGACTAGTATTATAGCAGGGAAGATAAACGCTAGGCTAGAGGAACGAGTTGTAAATAATTGTTAGTTAATTATTCTCAGTTATTCTTTATGAAATAAAATTTTTACTTTAAATAGTTGCAAACTTTCACAGATTACTGCACAGGATAAATCTTTTCTGTACTGCTGGTTTAAATTAAGCAGAACGATTTACCCCATGTCCTAACAGTTTGGGGGCTCATCATCGGGATTTGAACTAGTTTAAACAGATTTGATTAGATTTGGGGGTACAAAAAATCTCAGCAGATTTAAACACTTGCAGGTTAGTGTCCGAGATCTTTAAATAAAACATAGGTGATACAATTTGTTTAATTTTGGTGACTTGTGGTTGATAAAACTAAAAGTGAGAGAAATGGTTCTTAAAATCATGAAAGAGGTTCTGGAATTTGAAGATGATTCTCAAATTTACCAAGAAAGTTAAGATGGAAAGAAAAAGGCCATGCTTTTAGAATGAGCAAATAAGTTAGATTTGGGCTTAACCAAGGACAAAAGTAAAGCTGAAATTGTAAGGGGATTACTCAGAGTTGGGTGTATCAGAGAAATAGACAAGTGCAGTAGAGGTAGAAAAACTTAAATTACAATTGAGGAAAATGGAGTTAAAAGAGAAATCAAGGGAAGAGAGAAATAGAGAGAAGAAAAAGAGAGAGGAAAAAGAAAGAAGTTTTTCTTAGCTGAGCAAAGGGAGAGAGAGGGGGAAAAGAAAGAGAGTTCTTAGCTGAGCAAAAAGAGAATTTGAACTTGAGAAGCTACGACTTAGTCAGCAAAGTCAAGTTAACAGGATGGAGATTAAAAGAGAAGATAGTGATATATACAATTATGTCAAAACTGCCATATTTTGATAAGAAAGATGTTGAAACCTTCTTGATTTCATTTCAAACATTGGCTAGGCAAATGGAGTGGTCCAAGGATTTATGGGTAATGCTAGTTCAGACTAAACTGCTAGGCAGAGCTAGTGAGGTATTTGCCGCGCTGTCAGATGAGGGGTCAATAGATTATGAAGAAGTTTTAGATTAGATTACTTACAGTGTGGAAACAGGCCCTTCGGCCCAACAAGTCCACACCGCCCCGCCGAAGCGCAACCCACCCATACCCCTACATATACCCCTTACCTGACACTACGGGCAATTTAGCATGGCCAATTCACCTGACCTGCACATCTTTGGACTGTGGGAGGAAACCGGAGCACCCGGAGGAAACCCACGCAGACACGGGGAGAATGTGCAAACTCCACACAGTCAGTCGCCTGAGGCGGGAATTGAACCCGGGTCTCTGGCGCTGTGAGGCAGCAGTGCTAACCACTGTGCCACCGTGCCGCCTACAAAGTTAAACAGGCTATTTTAAGTGGTTATGAATTGGGTACCAGAAGCAGTTCAGAAATACAGAGAGGAAACCAGGTCAGACTTATGTTGAGTTCAAAATAATTAAATCTAGTCATTTTGATCAATAGGTGCATGCTTTAAAAATAGATAAGGGAGATCCTACACTATGAAACCAAGAGTAGAGACAATTGGTAAGAATTTACCATAGGATAAAAAAGAAGCCCAAGAGGGTGGAAAGGAGGTGAAAGGCCTCAGATGTTTCCGCTGTGGTAAAGTGGGACATGCAAAGTCACAGTGCTGGTCATTAAAGAAAGGCGCTGTGGGAAAAGATTTAGTAAAAGAAGCTAATCCAGTGGCATTAGTGAAGGTGGTAAAGGAGACCCCAAGAAAAACTGAGGAGCTGCAGGATAGTGTACAGCCTAGGCAGGGGCTGGGTATGGAGTTAGTACCTGATCTCGACAAAGAATTCACCTCTTTGGGTAAAGTTTACTCAGAAAGAACAGGGGAAAAGGAAGAGAAGTTATAATTTCGAGAGATACTGGATCTAATCAGTCGCTGATAGTAAGGAATGAGCGAATATGCACTCTTTCTGATCTGTGGGATAGATGGACAGAAATTTAGAGTGCCCTATGTAAGGTCAGGTTGGAGTGCCAACTCAAGTCTGGGGAGGTTACAGTGGGAATGATTGACAGAGTGTCAGCTCCAGGAATTCAATTTGTTCTTGGGAATGATTTGGCAGGATCCAAGTTGGGACTGACATCCATTGTTGTGGAGAAGCCCAAGGAAGATCAAGAAACTGAGGAGTTAAAACAGAAACATCCTGGTATATTACCAGAGTGTGTGGTAACCAGATCCCATTATCACTAGTCACAGCATGAAGCAAAAAGTAAAGGGAAAGATGAAGGAGTTGAGGTTCCATTAGTGGATATGCTGTTTGACGTAATGGTGCAGAAAAATCCTGAACAGGCAGAGGGTCAGACAAAAGTGTTTAGTCCTGCAAGACTAAGAAGCTTTCAACAGCAAGACAACACGATAAAAGATATATATTTAGATGTGTACTCTGAAAAGGAGACAGAGGATATTCCAGAGGGTTATTATTTGAAATAAAGAATGCTAAGATGAAAAGGGAGATCACGGCAGGTTAATGCAGAAGAGAAATGGACTGAAGCGCACCAGATTATGTTGCTGGTAGCATACACACTTGAGGTGTTATGGGCAACACATGAACTATATGGAAGAGGTCACCTAGGGGTACAAAAGACTCAGGCTAAGGTACAAAAACATTTTTATTGGCTTGGAATGCATGAGAATTTTGGTGAACCATTGCTTTACATGTACTATGTGCCAAATGGTAGGTAAGTTACTGGCGGTAATAAAACCAGCACCATTGTTGCCAATTCCCGCATTTGAAGAACCTTTCATATGGATTATAATTGATTGCATAGGTCCCCTCCTGAGAACTAAAAGTGGGAACTTGTTCTTGTTAACCATAATGGATGTGTCTACCAGATTTCTGCAGGCAATTCCATTATGGAGCATCAAGGCAAAAAGTGTAGTAGAAGAGTTAGTAGCTTTCTTCACACGGTATGGCTACCCAGGGAGATTCAGTCAGACCAAGGGTTAAATTTTACTGCTAGGCTGTTTAAGGAGTTTAT
Source organism: Chiloscyllium punctatum (assembly GCF_047496795.1). Lineage (NCBI taxonomy): Eukaryota > Metazoa > Chordata > Chondrichthyes > Orectolobiformes > Hemiscylliidae > Chiloscyllium > Chiloscyllium punctatum. Next base: position 51,478,379 of record NC_092779.1, read on the forward strand.
GGATAGCTTAGGTACACAACACTTTAAATCCAGTGCATATCATCCTGATTCCCAGGAAGCTTTAGAAAGGTAGCATCAGACCTTGAAGACCATGTTGAGAGCATACGGTCAGGATTACTTAAATGATTGGGATAAAGGTATCCCAATTGTAATGTTTGCCATTAGAGATGCTCCAAATGAATCTACTCAGTTCATTCCTTCAAGTGAGTATCAGGGCATGAAGTGAAAGGCCCTTTTAAGTTAATTAAAGAAAAGTATACAGGACCAAAGACAGAAATCTCACACTTAGATTATGTACGGGAGGTAAGGGAGAGATTAAATCAAGTAGGTGAGTTAGCTAAACAGCACCTAAACAGGGCACAGTGTAAAATGAAGCAGGTGGCAAATAAAAGCTCTGAGACTCTGACGTTTTCCCCAAGGGGATGACATGTTTGTACTGTTACCAGTGATAGGAGATCGCTTCAAAGCCAAGTTTAGTGGTCCCTATTAAATGAGAAAAAGTTGAGTCAGGTGAACTATTTAGTAAAGATGCCAGATAGAAAAAAACAGTATCAGGTATGTCATGTGAACATGTTGAAACCATATTATACTAGAAAGAAAGAACTGGAGAAACAGGTGTTAGTTACTGCCCCGCAGAGTGAGGAATCAATTCCAGCTGATATGGATTTTGATGTGCCTCAAAATAGATTAAAAAATTAAGACATCCTTGAGGAGTGGGACAGGTTAATAAGCTATCTGTCTCAGGAGCATAAAACGCAGTTGAAAAGTTTGTTACTGCAGTATAAGGACATATGTAAGAATCAGATGGGGAGGATTAATGCTATTATACATGAAGTAGACTTAGGAAATACTGCTTCAATAAAACAACACTCCTATTGGCTTAATACTTTCAAAGCCAGACAGGTTCAGATGGAGGTGGAGGCCATGTTCAACAAGGACATCATCAAACTAAGCCAGAGTGAGTGAAGTTTGCCGACCGTCTTAGTTCTCAAACTGGACAAGACTCAACAATTTTGTGTGGATTATCAGAAGGTCAATGCCATTACAAAATCAGACTCATATCTCATTCCTAGATTCAAGACTGTATCAAGGAAGCCTGACAAGCCAGTTACATCACCAAGTTGGACTTAATGCATGGTTACTGGCAGGTACCTTTATCAGAGATGGTGAAAGAAATTTCTGCATTTGTAACCCCAAATGGGCTATAACAGTTTGAAGTGATGCTCTCTGGAATGAAGAATGCACCCACCACATTCCAAAGACTAATGAACAGAGTTGTGGCTGGGTTAACAAACTGTGCAGTCTATTTGGGCGATGTAGTGATCTTTAGTAAGTCCTGGAAAGATCACGTGGTACTGTTGGCAGAGTTCTTTGAGCGACTATGAGAAGCAAGACTGGTGATAAACTTAAATAAAAGTGAATTTGTGAAAGCAGAGGTGACGTTCTTGGACATAAAATCGGTTATGGATGGTTGACCCCACGGAATGCAAAGACAAAGGCCATCGAGGAATTCACACGACCAACCTCAAAGAAAGAAGAGCTTCGATTCTTAGGACTCAGTGGATTCTATCAGAGATTTGTTTCAAACTTCAGCAGTGTAGTGGCACCATTAACCGATTTGCTGCAGAACTCAAAGTTTCGGTGGACAGAACAATGCCAGGAGGCATTCGGCCATTTGAAATCGATATTAACCATCAAATCAGTTTTAGCTCAACCAAACTTTTAAAAACCTTTTAAAGTTGCCATCGATGCTAGTGACATAGGAGTTGGAGCTATACTCCTGCAGGAAGATGAGAATGGGATTGAAATGCCAGATGGTTACTTTTTGAAGAAGATCAACATTCACCAGAGGAAATTCTCCACGATCAAAAAAGAACTATTGAATTTGATACTGCCCTTACAACATTTTAATGTGTCTGACATGAACAATGGGTCGGAAATTGTTGTGTGCACAGTCACAATCTGCTTACATTCTTAGAACCCTTTAAAGACAAAAATATGATACTATTTTGATGGAGTCTTATGTTACAAACTTTTAATTTAAAATCGTACATGTTGCAAGTCGTCAAGAATGTAATCGCATATGCATTACTGTGGATTTAACTGATAAAGTTTAGATGAGGTTTGTCTTTAATTTTATATACATGTACACAGTTATATAGGAAGAAGTTAAGGTGAACTTAGATTAAAGTTATTTGCATGTCAGAATAATGTGTTTAAAGGATAGAAAAAAAAGTGAAGCCATCTTTTCATTATGTTGCTTCATTTTTTCCTTAAGGGGGAGGTGTTATGAAGATGTGGATTTACTGTACCATTAAGTGAATTAAAAGCTAGCAGAACTACCTGACAGCACCAACTGTTCTGAATAAGGTAACAATGTAACACTTGGTCGAAAGCTAGATTAGCTGGGTTGCCTGGAAATGACAAAACAGATTCGAATTAGGCCAATCAGTTGAAATTATACCCCAAAAAATACCAAATTCCAATCAAGTTTGAATTTAGTATATTGACAATCTTGAAAGCCAATGACATAATCCGATGCTTTGGGGGATGTAAGACTGGGGAAAATTGAACAGTTGGGAGGAGAACTGCCAAGCCAACGACATCTGCAGACTGCCTGGAGAATAGCTCTCTGAAAGGTACCTTTACCAATCCATGACCTGTGAAACATAATGCCTGAGAAGAAGAAAAGAAGACATAGGAAAATCCAAATAGAAGATACGACAGCTGGCTGGTTTTGAAAACTTAAATTTTTGGTAAATCTTAATTGGGGCTGTTATTGGACTAGTATTATAACAGGGAAGGTAAAAGATAGGTTGGAGGAAGGAGTTGTAAATAGTTGTTAGTTAATTATTCTCAATTATACTTTAAGAAATAAAGTTGTTAATTTTTACTTTAAATAGTTTTTCGCTCTCAAATTTTCACAGATTACTGCACGAGATAAATCTTTTCTGTGTTGCTGGTTTGAATTAAGCAGGAGGGTTTACCCATGTTGTATCAATATACACAAAGGATCAAAGGAGATTATATACAAAAGATTAAAATAAAGCTCTCACTACACCATGCCAAGCCATTGAAGGAACTTTCTCACAACTTGCAACTGTAAAAAACCTTCACTATTCTAGATGTTCAGGATTGTTACTGACAAGTGAAGCTGGATGAAAACAGCTTTTCAACATCATACTGGATACAGTCCAGGAGATGCAGATGGTTGCGCACACTGTTTGGCTCTTCAAACTTTCCAGAGGAATATCAATACAGACAACATGAAACAATTAAAAACCTTCCAGAGTGGAGACACTAGTGGATGATCTGCTTATTACAACTGTGGAGATGTAAGGAAAGAAGCCATTGCTGACCCCAATGAAAATCTAGTGTCAGTGCTAGACAGAGCACACCTGATTAACCTCAATATGAAAAAGAAAAAAATTGCAATTAAAGATGACTGAAGACATATAGTAACAACAAGGTTCTTTTTGCCAAAACCCCTAAAACTTGAGGGCTGTAGCAATAATATGGTAAACAACAGATGTAAAAAGTCAAAAGTCACACAACACCAGGTAATAGTCTAATAGGTTTATTTGAAATTACAAGCTTTCGGAGCACTGTTCCTTCATCAGATGAAGTTGACGTCAAGAAATCGAGAAAGATTGCTTATCTATTGTGAACATTTTCATCGATGCCTGTTGGAAAGAGACAGTTGAGTCCAAGTACAGGTCACTTCAAAGACCTTTCTTCAAGTTGCTACTACCTGCTTCAAAGTATTTGCAAAGTGTGTTACTCCAGTTATGGGTCTAGCATCTGAACATGACATAACAGCAAGGGAAACTGAAGTTCGTTCTTGACATGCTGTCAAGAGGAGCAATTGTTATGAAGAAAGCCGAGGATGCTGTAGCAGAGTATGAAATCCTCCAGATCCAATGAAAAGCAGTAGCTCAACACACTCTAGAAGTCATCGACACAGCAGATGTATTGAATCTAACAGACAAATACCTGCTTAAATTTAGCAAGTGATACAACAAGATGCAACTCTTCGAGTGTTACAAGAAGTAATGATAGTGTAGAAATACCTTTTGGTAACCAGAGCCCAGGGAAGGAAAATCATCCAGAAGAAGAGCCAGCAACAAGACAAATGCATTCTATTCAAAGAACAAAGCAATCTAAAAACTGTGTGAGATGCTTATATAGAAACTGATAAGAATTTAAACAGTTGTGTTCATAGTAGATAACTTGGGTAACTCAAAACGTAAGTGATAATGCATTCAATGGTTTTATGCAAAAGTGGGTTGCTTGGGATGGAAATGCAATGTTCAGATGCTGTACCTCTTGTCTTGCATTGTCAAGTGACCTCTACCATGAGGTACTGACTGCAGGCATCCACCTTGCAGTGGTTTAGAAAAAGATACAGTAGGCAGCATGGGATTGGATTGAACACATGAAATATATCTTCTGAGTGATGGGATCAAAACAGTGCACAGATTGGTTTTAAAAAGATTTCCTTCTAACTAAATGTTTTTTGCTGACTGCTTTTGAACAGTTCTTTACAGGGACTTTCACGGTCCTATTCCTAAAGCTTTACATTTTAAATAAATGCCCCTTCTCTGGAAAACTTACTAAAACAACAGAAAGTATGCAATCTTTTACTTGAATGTGACTCCACCTTTAAGCTTTGAAAAGAAACTTTTATTCACACCTGAAAGTTTGCAACATAAAATATCAACATAGACAAAATTTAGATTTTGTTTAATAAGAAAATGTGGATGTACTCATTTAAAAAAGAATCTTCCTAATGGTGTTAAAATGTTCCACAATTATGGCAATTCAAGTCATTTTGGAACATAGATGTTGGGCAGTGCATGCATGGCTTTGTGGGAAAGTCAGGATATTCTCGATTTCACTGAACTATTAAAAAAAATTGAACTGAAATTAGAACACTGAATTGAATTAGAATTAGACTATTGCATCAGTGATTGTTAGCTTTGAGTTACAAAGTTCAAGATTCAAGTCCCCTTTCAGAGGCTTAATGCAAAATGTAAACTGACACATTTGTGCAGTCTTCAAGGTATCCCATACGTTTGGAAGTGCTGTGTATTTGTTGAGGCAATGAATTGAGGCCCTGAAACATAAAAGGTCTCATGGCATTTTTTTCAGAGAAGACGCATGAAGTTCTCCACAGCATACTGGCCAGTACTTTTCTCCCTCTGACATCACTAAAATAAATGATCTTGTCAACTTTTCATTGCTGTGTTGGGATCTTGCTGTGTAAAGATTAGCCGTTCTGTTTCTGATATCATAAAAGTGCCCTAGATTTCACTTAACTGGTTGAAACACCTTGTGATCTTGGACTTGTGAAAGATCTTAAATTAATACATTTGTTCCTCTTTCTAAAACCTTTTCTTAGAAAGTTCAGACACATGAGTAAAAGAGCAATATTTGGAAGCAAGAAAGAATAATTTCTTTGGGACTAATTGACTGGAGAAAGTCGGTGATTAGGCAGATGAAAGGAGAATAGACATTATAAGACAGGGGAACATTTGCAGGCATCAAAGAAAAATGGGAACATTATCATCACACCCACAAACTAAAGAGTGTAATTTCTTACATAAATAGAGTTGGATCAAATCTCTAGCACGGTAGTAGAACAGCATGGAGTATGTAAGGAAGGTAGTTTACCAAAATCATTAAGATTAGAAGTGGGAAGGGCAAAGTAAGACAATTTATAATCTTCCTCTTGTTAATTTACTTGGAATACCTGAGTCATTGCAATTAATTTCACCCCATTAATGAAATTGCAGGGAGACATAAGTTTAGTCAGTGAGGTATCTTTGTGGGTCAGTGTATTATGCTTAAATATAAGACTAGACATCTAATTAATTTGTCTCAATGGTATTAATCTTATCTCCAAATCCCACTTGCCTTCAAGTCCCAATCCAGTATCCAAATTCAGGCTGATATTTAATTGTAGTACTGGGGAAGTGCTGTTTTGTCAGAGGTGCCATATTTAGATAACATGTTATACCATGTCTTCCTCTTGATAAACTTCCATGGAAGAAGACATTGGAAATTTTCTTGATGTCTTTCCCAAACTTTATTTCTCATCCAACAGTACCCAAGAAAGATAATTGGACATTTATCTAATTGTTGATGATGCACAAATTGGCTGCTTTGTTTTCTCACACAACAATCTAATCTTCAAAAGGAATCCATTAGCTGTGAATGAATATGTGTGATCTGCACATAATTCAAAGTATCTGCCTTATCTTCCTTTTCTTTATTTCCTTTGGCTAACAAAAATCTATCGAGTCTCAATTCAAAATTAATATTGATCGAGTGGGGACATGATGGTTTAATGTCACTGAAGTAGGAATCTAACAGCTCAGACTAATATTCTGAGAACCTAGGTCCAAACCCACCACAGTGGCTGGTGGAATTTTCATTCAGTTAATAAAATAATGAATATAAAGCTAGGTTCAGTAGTAATCACTGTGAAAGGATGATCAATCATTATAAAAACCCATATAGTTCACTGATATCCGTCAGGGAAAGAAAACCTGCTGTTCTGAACTGAGCTAGCCTACATGTGACTCCAGAACCACAGTAATGTGGTTATTAACTGTCTCCATTCACTAGTGGCTTAGCAAGGGCTATTAGTGATGGACAAGAAATTCTGGCCTTACGAGCCAATAACCCTCAAAAGAATAAAAAAAATTTGATTGCAGAAGAGAGTTCTAAATGTTCTGCATATTGACTGTAGAAATATTTTCTAATTTTTCTCCTGGAAAGCTTGATTCTAATTTGGTCATACCCTTCCCAACCAACAGAACTAGTTCTTCCTCTGCCTTTCCTTTCTGATCCCTCATCCAGGGAATACAACTTTTATTTGCATAATCATGCTTCATAATTGTTGTAAGAGGTGTGGTGTGATCATGTTTGAGCCTTGAAGAGAGATGAGTCCAGACAGAAGTAGCAGCAATGTCTTTTATTAATTCTGAATGTAAGCTTGTTCACTGAGCTGGAAGGCTTGTTTTCAGACATTTCATCACCATAACTAGGTAACATCATCAGTGAGCCTCCGGTGATGCACTTGTGTTATAACCCACTTTCTATTTACATGTTTAGGTTTCCTTGGGTTGTCGATGTCACTTCCTGTGGTGAAATCATTTCCGGTTCTTTTTCTCAGAGAGCAGTACATGGGGTCCAGGTTGATGTGTTTGTTGATAGAGTTCCGGTTGGTATGCCATGCTTCTAGCAGTATTCGTGTATGTCTCTGTTTGGCTTGTCCTAGGATCGATTGTTGTCCCAGTCGAAGTGATGTCCTTCCTCGTCTGTATGTGAGGATACTCGTGATAGTGGGTCATGTCTTTTTGTGGCTAGTTTTGTTCATGTATCCTGGTGGCTAGTTTTTTGCCTGTTTCTCTAATGTAGTGTTTGTTACAGTTCTTGCAAGGTATTTTGTAAATGACATTAATTTTACTTGTCTGCATAGTGTATTTTAAGTTCATTAGCTGCTGTTTTAGTGTATTGGTGGGTACCTAATGAACACCGTCTGCCAATTAATCTGCAACAAACCCAAACAAGCAGACAAAATGTATCCAGAAACCTTAGCCACTCTCCCCTGTATCAAAGACATCTCAGAAGTGACTGCCAGACTACTCAGACCTCTTGACATCATGGTAGCCCACAAACCCATCAACACCCTAAAACAATGAAATTGATTAACTTTAAACACCCTATACAGGTAACAAGCAAGATGAACGTCATTTACAAAATACCTTGCAAGGACCATCACAAACACTACATTGCACAAACAGGCAGAAAACTTGCCACCAGTATACATGAACATCAATTAGCCACAAAAAGACATGACTCACATTCATTAGTATCCTTACATACAGATGAGGAAGGACATCACTTTGACTGGGACAACACATCCATCTTAGGATGTGTTGAGACACTCACGAAAATTCCTAGAAGCATGGCATTCCAACCAGAACTCTATCAGCAAACACACTGACTTGGAGCCCATTTACCACCTCTGAGAAAAAGAAGGGAAAATGACATCACCACAGGAAGTGACATCACCAGCACAAGGGAATCTAAACCCATGAATAGAAAGTGGGTTATAATGCTAGTGCTTCGCTAGAGGCTCACTAATTATGTTACCTAGCATGGTGACAAAATGTCTGAAATATGAACCTTCCAGCTCAGTGAGCAGAATTACATCCAGAACCTCAACCTGAGCTACAAATCTTCTCCATACATGGTTTTATTAATGATATATACTGTATAAACTGGGAGTAGTGTGCTGCAGGTCAGCATCACTTTGAAGCAATCTGGGAGAATGAACAGGACAGTGGCAACAAGAGATAAAAGGTATAATAGAAAGCCTCATCAACCGTTTTTCTACTTGTCAGAGCTGAAGTGTAGCCTCACAGGAAAACCAGGCAGGTTATTAGTGGGGTTTCCTGTGTCTGTATCATTTGGCCAATTGGTTTAAATTAGGAAAATGCTATTACAGCTGAGGGTATAGTTGGGAACTCCACTTTTAAAATATTTAATATTTCAATTAATTAATTAGTGTAGAGATGGATGGGTGGGTAACATATTATATGTAGCATGTGAAAACTGGGGGACACTAGTGTGATCCATGGTGACAAGATGTGCAACAAGCTTTGGCTGCTTAAGGAACTTCATCATAAGAGTTGATGAGGTCAGGTTTGAACTGTGGATGCTAAAACACATCAAGGAGTCTAAGACTTATTTAGGACACTTTCAGGAGACAGTTACACCTCCTTGATTAATTAGATCAATTTGCTTGGTGATCAGGAAAAGAAGGGTATGACTGTTATTAGGATCCAGAATTTAGCTTTCCAATAGATATGAAGTTATTGCTGCCATTGTGGATGAGGGCATGGACTGAAAGAGGATGAGTGAACTGACCAAAACATCATGGTCCATGGTGCAATTCAAGTGGGGAAGAACAAAGAGAAATGTAATAGTAATAGGGGAAAGCATAGTTTGGGGAGTTGGCAGCAAAAAAGAGTGTGTGTGTGCATGGGCGTGCGGGCTTGAGTGTAGGAAGGAGGTGCTGCTGAAGGACTAGGAGCAGCATGGTCTTAATTAAAAAGCAGAATCAATAAAGTCATAATTTTAAGATTATTACCTGACTCACATACAAATTAGCATTGGGTAAATAAAATTAGATGGGTAAATGTGTGGTTCAATGATTGGTGCAGGAGAAATGGGTTCTTTCTCATGGAGCACTGGCACCAATACTGGGGAAAAATTACACTGGAACAGGTTTTATCTGAACCATGCTGGGACAAGTGCCCTGGGCAATTGTATAAATATGGCCATAGATACGGCCTTTTAATGAATTAGCGGGGAAGGGTTCAATTGAAGGGAATTTTAAAAGTCAAAGAGAAATGTGAGAGCAGAGATATAGGGTAATGATGAAGTCAACAATCATCAAAGTGTGATGGAAAGGGGTGAAAATACAATCAGGAGAGTATGTAATAAGGATAAAAAGTATCAAAGCTTAAAGCTGTTTACTTGAATGCCCACAGAATTTTTAACAAGATAGATGAGTTGACAGCATTTACAGAAAGAAGTGAATATGACTTCACAGCGATTATAGAGATGTAATCGCAGGTGACTAGGACCGGGAACTCAATATTCAAGGGCATTTGATGTTCTAGAAAAATAGACAAAACGGAAAAAAATTGCAATGGTGTTGTTAATAAACAAAAATATCTTTGTGGTGGTGAGTCATGTAGATACTATACGTTGTGTTATGGATTAATTTACGTGGAAATAAAGACCAGCAAGGGGAAGAAGTCATAGATGGCAGTTGTTGATTGGTCCCTAAAGAGTGGCCGCATGTAGAACAAGGCATAAATTTGGGAAATAATGAGATAGTATAAGAAGGGTACAACAACTGTCATGGATGATTTAAATCTGCATATTGACTGGACAAATCAGCAATAAAGGGCAATAAAGAAAACAAATTTGTAGAGTGCATCAGCAATTGTTTCTTAGAGCAGTATGTTGCAGATGGCCCAGATGACCTATTTCAAGGACCACAATTTCCCCCCCCACATGATCAACAATGGCCACCAGCGTATTCTCAACTTTCTGCACCTTTGCCCTCAAACCCCACCCCTCCAACCACAACAAGGAAAAAAACCCTCCGGTCCTCACCTTCCATCCCACTAATCTTCAGATAAAGCGCACTATCCTCCGCCATTTCTGCCAGCTACAATCAGACCCCACCACCAGAGGTATATTTTTCTACCCACCCATATCTGCGTTCAGCCAAGACCATTCCCTCTGTCACTTCCTCATTAGGTCCATGCCTCCCAGTAACACACCCTCCACTACTGGCAGCTTCCCTGTCACCACAAGAGGTGTAAAACCTGTGCCCATACCTCCCCCCCTCACCTCTGTCTAAGGCCCCAAAGCTAAATATAAACAATCAATATGGTTTTGTGAAAGGGAAGTCATTTTTCACAATTTGCTCAAATTCTTTGAGGATAGAACAACCAGAGTTGATAAATGGGAACCAGAAGATGTGATGTACTTGAATTTCCAGAAGGCATTTGATAAGGTGCCAAATAGGAGGTTTATACACAAGATGGTAGCACATAGTGTTGGGGCTAATGACCAAAGGACAAAGATCAATACATCACAGGTACAGGCCTTTTGGCCCACCAACCCTATGTTGATTCCTAATCCTTATTTAGACTTGCTACTTACTGCCAATACGCAGTTTTTATCCCTCTGTTCACCTCCCCTTTGTGTGTCTATCTACATTTGCCTTAAACATTGCTAATGTGCCTGCTTCCACCACCTCCACTTGCATTTCCAGTACCCACCACCCTCTGCGTGAGAAGTTCTCCATTCAATTCTCCCCTAAACATTCCTCCTCTCACTTTGAGCCTCTTGTAGTTGAAATCTTCACCCTGGGAAAAAGCCTTTGACTATCCACCTTATCTATGCCTCTCATAATTTCATAGGCCTCTATCAGGTCGCCCCTCAGCCTCTGTCTTTCCAGTGAAAACAATGCAAGCTTATCCAACCTCTCCTCATATCTAAAATCTCCAGACCAGGCAACATCCTGGTCAACTTTCTCTGCAACCCCCTCTAAAGCATCCACATCCTTCTGGTAGTGTAGTGACCAGAACTGCTTGCCATTTTCTCAGTGTGCCTAACTAAAGTTTTATAGGGCTGTAACATAACTTGTCAACTCTTACATTTGATATCCTGACCAATGAAGGCAAGTGTGCTCAATGCATTAGCATGGATTGAGGATTGGTTAACACAATAGAAGACAAAGAATCAGGATTAATGGGTCCCTTTCAGGTTAGAAAAATTAGCTACTGGACTGTCATAGGATCAGTTCCTGGATCTTAATTATTTACTAACTAAATTAATGATTAACAGTTGTGGGCAAAATGTATTATATATTCAAATTTGCTGATGATACTAAAGTAGATGGGAGGATATGTTGTGATGATGTCATAACAAACCTGCAAAATGATAGATAGGTTGAGCGAGTGGCATAAAATTGGCAGAAGGAGTTTAATACAGGAAAATATGAGGTCATGAACTTTCATCGGAAGAATCAAAAAGCAGAGTATTATTTAATTGGAGAGAGACTCCAAAAAGCTGCAGCACAGAGGTATCAGCATTTTCTTGTGCATGAAACTCAAAAGGTTAACATGAAAGTGCAGTAAATAATTTAGAAGGCAAATGGAATTTTGGCCTTTAATACTAGGCATTTAGAGTTTTAAAAATAGGAAGCCTTGTTACAACTATACAGGATGTTGATGAGGCTACACCTGGAGTACTGTGGACAATTTTGGTCCCCGTGGTTAAGAAAGAATATACTAGCATTGGAGGGCCATGAAGGAGTAGACTACAGAGTTGTTGAAGATGTAGTTATCTGGGGAGCCCTCCAGTATAGTCTAAACAGAGTGTGCCACGTCGTCTGCATGCTGTGTTCAGCACAACTGGAGCAGGCAATGAGGGGATTTTCTGGTTCCTGAGGAACTGGTGAAACAGGGGAAGTCTTCTGAGGAAGAGGATGATAACCTGAGGGAGGAAGAAGCTGGTGTTATTCATGACAGAGTTCAGATGCATAGAGTTATAAGCCTGTAGTACATAATTGACATATGCTTTCTTTAGATTAGAGATGGTGCAGCAGGCATTCATGGACAGCAAATGATTTGTTGATTCTAATGCCAAAATCTGATTTGCTTTGTGGCGGTTAACTTCAGTGACAAACGGCGGGTTTACATTGGCCATTGATAACATGGCACTGCTGATTCAGAAGGTATTCAGATGAGATGTAGCTACAGACAGGTGAAATGTGTGACCAGGTGACTAAACTGTGACTAGGATGTGAGAATGGGGGTTGCAAGAATGAAGGTATGTCAGCCATGTTGGCTACATGCTGTGGACAGCCTGGATTTGTGGCTGCTGTGCCATGCCATTGCTGGTGAGGGCCCATGCTGAATTGCTAATGATTATCTGGGTACACAGTGACTTTTCAAAGATGATGCGATACAAGGGTGTTGGCTTTTCAGCAGATATTTTCTGAGTGGGAGTTGTTTTGGGAATGACTTGTGGTAAAATGGAACCAAAATCAGACAGAAGTGACACCTTAATAGGTTAGATAGTTAGATAGTTAACTGGGTGAACTTAATAGGTTAAAGTGAGAAAACTTGTTAGGCCTTGCAGTGGAAGTCCCTTCAAAACATTCAATGCAACTTAGACTTAACCAAAAAAAAATTCAGTCCTATATTCTTATATACAAAGGCAAGATTGAGACAATATTCCTAGACCCCTGCAGACCTGTTCCTAGTCCCACCTGATCTCTTGTCGGTAGGACCATTATCCATTATCTCCATCTTTTCCAAAGTCATTTATTCTCCTCTTTTTAAATCTTTACGGTTTAATCATGAGCATTCTTCTTAACATGTAATCATTAGGATTTATTTTATACCCACTTGTTTCCAAAGTTGCTATCATCCATGTGAGAAACCCATTACAAAGTCAAAGGCAGAGATGACCTGGTGGTTTAACCAAGTAACTCAAGTGTGTTCGTTTGTGTTGGGAATGGAGGAGAGTGAGCAGCAGGAGCATAATTAGCTGGAGGTTTGTTGACATTTTTGTCAGTCCAGCCAGAGTGGGTGACTTTGCCTATGGATTTGGATCAAAGCAGACATATTACATTCATGGACACACCATTGCTATGGATCAAATATGAATGGGGTTGTGGTAGAGGGCAAAGAATTTCGACAAGGCAATTTTGGACTTGGACACAGGCCTTCATTGCAAAATAAAGATCTAGCAATGTAGCCACATTATAGTGAAAGTTGACAGAAATGGCCTGGTTTTGGTATTTTCCATTTTCTGCAAGGCAACCTTTGTTTCAGTCAGCTGTAGCTACCTGTGATGTAAAAATGTGGGAAGGTTCAGAGACGGCTGTGCAACCTCCTCCCTGTTAAGATTTCCAAGAAGGCCATACTATTTTAGAAATGGTAATTGAGAAGTGTCAAATCAACACTGTCATTTTTCTTGAATAGGACTTTGATCATATGGACTGCTTTTTTTGCCTCCCCGTGAGCTTGTTGGTGCCCAGATAAGTATGTATGTATAGAAACCCATTGGATAGAGTGAAGCATTTCAGAGGGTCTTTAGCAAATTGTGGACCATTCTCAAAAACACCTCATCAGAAATGCATTAAATGCATTATTGATTATTATCTTGAGGAAGATGATGACTGCTGTGGATGTGGACCCCTGTAGTCATTCAATCCATTCGAAGCTTTCCATAATCAGGATGGAAAACACAAGACCATCAATGTTTCCTTCTAGTTCTGTTTGTGGACAGTGCATTTGAGTAGAGACAATCGGCTGACCACGTCACATATGTCTTCAAACTGCCTGACCAGCAGGCAGAGTTGTGGGAATGTACCTGTCAGTTAGAGATGTCCTCATGGCCCCAGTGTTAGCAGTAGAGGTTGTCTGGCCAGAGAGATTAGGGGTGATGATCTTGTGCATGTAGACTGGCAGCTCATTGAGTAAGGTGAGGTGGCCATGGTGTTCAAAGTATAGGCACAAACCTGGATGAGTCGGTGGATTAACAGACCGACCAATGAGGCGGTATTCTCACATCTGTACACATTCAATGTCTGCTCTGTATGTTTCTGATCGGGAGTAATGATTGGGTGGTCTCTGAGTGTAATCTGGTTGAAAGTAAGACAGAGATGAGGTTGTCATGAACAAAACAAAATATCCTGGGATATTGGTCACTCTATAGGGATGCAGGCAAAGAAGCATTGGTGGTCTGGAACCTGCCCTGGACATACTCAAAGGTCATGTCAAATAGCATCAGGCACAAACAAAAACTCTGCATCTTTGCCAGCTCATTCATATTCAAGAGAGTCTTTGGAGGTTTGTTGTGAATCTAAATAACAAATTTGAGACCAATGACACAATAGGATAATTTTTCAAAGGTCCATGTGACTGCAAGAACTTCCTTCACAATCACTATTCCATATTGGTCAGCACCCTGGGCTTTGAATACAAAAGCAAGGAGGTTATGATGGAACAAAAACAGAAATTGCTGGAGAAACTCAGTAGGTCTAGTGGCTTAAATCTGATGATCCTTCATCAGAATTGTCGGTAGCTAGGAAAAAGTGATTTTTATATGCTGAAGCTGAAATGGGTGAGGGGGGTTGGAGAGAGGCAAGTGGAGACAGAGCCCGGAAAAAGAATTGTGAAAGCGGCTGGTAGATCAGGAGGTTATGGATAGTAGGTCAGGATAGAAAGAAAGCTGAATAGGTGGAAATAAAACCTAAGAGTGGGAAAAGAAAATAGCTGCGTTGAATGCAACCTGAATAATGTAATAATAGGTCTGGGAGTATGTGGAAATCGGTGACTGTATGGGAAATGGGTACTCCTTTTGTTTCATCAGGCTGGAGTGTTTCACTTATGATGAGGGACTAGATAGACTCGGGTTGTTTTCCTTAAGGCAGAGAAGGCAGGATCTAACTGAGATATATAAATCTCTGAGGAGTATACAAAGGGTAGATAGGGAGAAACTTATTTCCCTGGACAGATGAATCAAGAATCATTGACACAGTTTTAAGACAAGGAGCATAAAATTAGAGGTAATTTGAGGACTTTTTTTGATCACTCAGAGGGTTGTGAATATCTGGAACTATCTAAAGGGGGTGGGAACCCTCAACACATTTAAGAACGATTTGGATGGCTATTTGAATACCATTACATCCAAGGCTATGGGCGAGTGGTAGAAAATGGATTAGACTGGATAGATGCTTTATAAGGATTCTTTCCATGGTATTAAAAACGATGACTATGAATTCTAGCTAAAGGTTGGAAAATTTAGATTGAAATTAAATCAGTGATTAAATAATTTTAATTACAGAAATAACAATGGGATTTTAAAAAAAGCTCAGGCCCGAAACGTCGATTTTCCTGCTCCTCGGATGCTGCCTGACCTGCTGTGCTTTTCCAGCGCCACTCTAATCTTGGGATTAAAAAAATACTACTGAGGAAAACGATTGAGAACAAGCTGCTGGAAATTGTGAACTGTAAGTCGATTTATAAAATTACTATTGCATGTAAATATTACTAAGAACGAGTTTTAGATATATTTTTTTCAATTTTAAAATATTAATTATTTGCTTATTTGAGTATGCTTTGCCTGAACGCAGGTCCTTGCCTAATTGTCGATTGACACTTCCCTGCTGAACAGTTTTCTTGGCAGTTAAAGATTTGTAGAAATTAGTAACAGATGATGTTAGGGATATCTGAAATCTGAAAAATATGCGGTGATTTTGGGGTGATGCTGTTGTGTTTATTTCCTAAAATAAACTTCGCCATCTAGTGGCTTGATCAAATTACTGTCAACAAAAAGAGATCCAGGTAGAAAGGAGATGTTTTTGAATTATATATACAACCACACAGCGAATTCAATGAGGAAAAGTCTTTAACCTGAGTAGAGGGCAGGTTAGAGTGTCGTTCGTGGGAAGTGCCGGCCGGCTGAGCACGTGTCTCTGGCTCAAGGGGAAACCCGGGAGAAAAAGGTCACAATGGAGAAGGAATCTCCTTGGAACGTGAAGCGTTCTGCGGTGTCATGGCAACCGACGACGCCGCAGCCAACAGGATTCCCCGTTCGAACAGCGCTCGCGCGCCGCTCGCTTGTGAGCCAATGGGAAGCCCCGACGCGGAGCCGAACCCGGACACGTTTGGCCAATGGGTAAAAGAAGGACATGCAAATGAGGTTTGAAAAAGCCGCGGGAAATCTGAGTTTCGCGGGAGGCATTACGCGCGTAAAGTGTCTCCCTTCATTCATCGTCAGCTTCCTGGAGCCATTTTCAGAGCTTGGGGCTGTTTTAAGGACTTTTAAATCCTTCGCATCTGCCACTCCCCGCGTACCATATCCTGTGGTGACCAAACACGCGGCCACCGGGGTCTGTCTCCTCCCTGGATCGGGGGATATTTTATTCTTTTCCAGGGAGGGCGAGCGAGTAAGATTAAAAATAATTTACTGACAAGACGGAAAGATCTTAGCGGACAGACCGTCCTAAAGTTGCAAAATATGCGGAAAGGAATTCAAGCAGCTCCGGGGAGAGCCTCGGCTGGAGTTGGGGGTTCACCGGCGACAAGCGGGCTCTTTGCTGTTCTCTCCGGGCACGGTAGCCTACAGGAACGGGCGGCGGGGAAGAGCGTCGGTGCCGGCGGCCTCGGGGTCCGGATTTTACCGCAAGCGGCAGCCGATGGCTACTCTAGTCCTCGCGGTGCGGCGAGCAGAACGGGATTGGCACCGTCTACTCCGGGAAGGACTCCGGTAAATGAGAGGCTGGTTGTCGCGTAGCCCCGAGAGATTAATTCCGCCTCATGGGCAGGTGCTGGGTACTGAAGGGTTTCCGTGGTCAGGGTAAGGGGCACAGTATTACCCTGTTTGGTTGTCATCAACTGCAGTGGTATCGGCGGGTTGGGTACTTTGGGGACAGCATGGATCAGGGTTTTAAACCCGCGGTCCCGCATAATTCCAGTGGCGGCTTTTATTTTCCTGTTTGTCTTCTACAGGCTGCGGGAGAGGGGTGGGGGGTACATTCGGGCTCTCTAGGTCGCTGTGCAGGCTTCATAGAGGTTTCTTAACATCTCGCTGTCTCTTTCACCTAGTGTTGCGGGGGAGGGGGTGGGAGGTTAAACAAACATGCCGCTGGCCCGCTGCTGTAGAGCAAAGCAACCGCGTGTCTCCAAAGGGCCTAGTGAGTGTAAGCCAGGTCCTGGCCAGTTCGAGCACAGGCCTGGGTTTTTTTTTCTCTCTGGCTCCCTGGCCCTGGTACCGGGTTTGCACCGGGCTGGATTTTATCAGTTTCCGTAGCAGTTCTAATCCTCCTGCCGGTTCCACCCTGAGATTAGTTCTCAATGCTTTCCAAGTTTACACACTGGTATAAAAAGTCCTAAAATGCAACAATGAATAATAAGAGTAGACAAGACATATCGTTTGATACAGCAAAAATGCAAGTTTGTCGGGTCACGTAGGGGTGAAAAAGGCCAATTTTTTTGTAAGTCATTAAACGCCACGTTAATTTAGTCTTTCCATCATCCAACGACCCTCACCCCTCAAAGATAAAAACGGGTATCTTTCAATTAAGTAAACAAGGGGTTTTAAATTTTTTTTGGATTAAAGTATCCAATATATTTAATACTCTTGCCCAAAACTGTTATTCTGTATTAACTGTTGTGATGGTAAAGTTATTGCAACGATTGAGTTATCGTTCTGTTTGAAACTTGCACTGTTTCTGGGAGGAAAATGCAATTATTGCACTTCACGTGAGATTGTTTCTGAAGGTGTTGCAATTAATCGGCTTCACATCATTTCTCGAAAGATTGGGACATATTGTGAAATAACTGAGGCCTAGAATTAGAAAAGCCTTAGGGTGGAGGTAACTGATCTAGGTATATTTAAAAATCAGACGTTTATAAGAATTGACACCTTTTTCAAAGTTTGAAATAAGCATCCATGTGCCACTTACCCACTTAAAACTTTGTTTTGTAGCATAGGAAGCAAAATGGAGTTTCAACTATGATTGCTAAAGCCATATCCTGATTATTGCTATTGAATTTTTAGATTTTTATTCACTTGTCTAACAGGTCACTGGGTCAGATCAAGTCTTGGGTAACTGATTATATTTTGCATTGCATTAACCCTTTCTAGGGAAGGGTTGTTTCTTTGTTACTAACCAGTCTTATTGCTGAAAACTTTATTCGATTGTAAGCAACTGAAACATGTGCATTATATCATACAATACTTATTATTCTGTCCATTATTTTTAATTGCAGACTTTCAAATGTGTGGTAGTTTAAATGAGTAGCATTGTAAAATTTCATTAACAGATTCAACCATTTCCTTCTTGGGATTTTATCTTCACTCTGAGTGTGGGCATCACTGGCAATGTCAGCATTTTTTGCCCCTCCTTAAATACCCTGCCATTTCAGAAGGCAATTGAGAGTCAGTCATATTGCTGTGGGTCAGGAGTTGCGCAGAGGCCAGATCAAGTAAAGATGGCAGATTTCCTTCCTGAAAGGACTTTAGTGAACCAGGTGGGTTTTTGCAGTGGTCAATGATAATTATTATGAGATCATCATTACTAAGACTAGCTTTATTGGTTTATTCAATTAATTCCAATTCCAACAGGTGTTATGGTATGACTTGAACCAGAGTCAACTGTTTTTAGCTTCTGTCTGTGGATTACTTGTATAGTGACATCATTACTTACCTCTCCCTGTAAGTCCACAGATTTTTTTTGTTATAAAGTAATTTGTTTGAAAGAAGTATGTATCTTGAGCATTCTTATGTAAAATCATACATGCCTTTGTATAGGCAAGTGATGTACAGGTAGTATTTTGCAGCTGTAGCATGTGTGGACTACTGGACACCAGTGTGATCCACATCAATACATCTGAAAAATGTCTGTACTTGGAATTTGACTTGAGCTGGAGTCAGTCTGAGCTTCATACACTTCAATGCATTTTGGGGGTGGGGGAGAGCATTACCTGATACATTCACGAAGCAGTACTCAGCTTAGAATCAACTAGGAGAAAATGAGGACTGCAGATGCTGGAGATCAGAGCTGAAAAATGTTTTGCTGGAAAAGCGCAGCAGGTCAGGCAGTATCAAAGGAGCAGGAGAATCGACGTTTCGGGCATAAGTCCTTCAGGAATTCCTGAAGAAGGGCTTATACCCGAAACATCGATTCTTCTGCTCCTTTGATACTGCCTGAGCTGCTGCGCTTTTCCAGCAACGCATTTTTCAGCTTAGAATCAGACGTCTATAACATGGAAACAGACCCTTTGATCCAATTTGTCTGCACTGACTAGATATCCTAAAGTGATGTAGTCCCATTTGCCAGCATTTGGCCTGTATCACTCTAAACCTTCCTATTCATATACATGTATGGATGCCTTTTAAATGTAATTGTACTCTCCTTCACCACTTCCTCTGGCAAATTATTCCATTCACGTACTGGCCTCTGTAGAAAGCATTGCTGCAGAGGTCTCTTTTAAATCTTTCACTCTCACCTTAAACCTATGCCCTCCAATTTTGGATTCTTTACATTGGAAAAAGACTTTTGTCTATTCCCTCTATCCATGCTTGTCATAATTTTATAAACCTCTATCAGGTCGCACCTCAGCACTTAGATAACTGGATTTAGTCTGCGGCTAGAGACAAGACTCAAACAGCTATGGGAATCGCTAAAGGAGCATCGGAGAAACCTCCATCCTTGTGCACACACAACTTTGAGATTGAATGAAAAAGACTGCAGGGAAGGTGAGCTTTCTGACCATAGCACTATGATATAGGGGACCGTTCAGTTTTAAGGAATGAAAGGGAATATAGTTGAGGTAGGTGACAAAATACTTGGAGGATAGTTTCTGTTCTCAACAGCTAAGAATTTGGGTTCTTAAGGCTGTATTGCTTGTCTGTTGCCAAGGTTAAGGACATGTTTTTCTTGCTCCAACAAGACTTTAGAAGGAAACAGTCCAGATGTTATGATCTGTGTAGGTAGCAAAGACATAGCCCACAATGTATAACAGAGATGTTTTGCTATGAGCAATTAGACAAATTGAAGACAAGACCACAAAGGTGTTAACCTCTGGGTTGCTACCTCAACAATTAGTAAATTGGCACAGAGTAAATGGGCTTTAACTGTTGGCTCAAGGACAGGTGTAGGAAAAATGGAGTTGTGTGTTGCTGGAAAAGCACAGCTGCATGGCAGCATCCGAGGAGCAGGGAAATCGACATTTCAGGCTGGAGCCCTTCATCAGGAAAAATGAGTTTGAATCACTGTGATGTAGAAAATAGGAAAAGGAGTAGGCCATTCAACATTCAAGCCTGCTCCACCATTCAGTATAATCATGGCTGTCTATTTGATATGATCATAACTGATCATCCAACTCCAGACTCTACTCCTCCTTTCTTCATGTATCTTTTGATCCCAATAACCCCCAGGAATAATATAACTCCTGCTAGAAAACATTCAATGTTTTGGCTTCAACTGCTTACCATGGCAAAACATTCCTCAGGCTAACCACTCTCTGGGTGAAGAAATTTCTTTTCATCTCAGTCTTAAATTTGCTTTGCTTTGTTATTGTTACATTTACTTAGGTACAGTGAGAAGCTTTGTTTTGTGTGCAGTACAGACAGATCATCCTACACAAAGTGCATAAGGGTACTAGAACAGAGTGAAGAATTAAATGTAACAGACCTACAATTGTTCTGCACTTTTAAAACTTGTTTTTAAGATATTTAAGAGTAAGATAAGACCATAATACATAGGAGTAGAAATTAGGCCATTCAGCCCATTGAATCTGCTCCACCATTTAATCATGGCTAAAAGTTTCTCAACCCAATGGGGCAGCATGGTGGCTCAGTGGTGAGCACTGCTGCTTCACAGCACCAGGGTCCCAGGTTCGATTCTAGCCTCTGGCGACTGTATGTGTGGAGTTTGCACATTCTCCCTGTGTCAGTGTGGGTTTGCTCTGGTTTCCTCCCATAGTCCAAAGATGTGCAGGTCAGGTGAATTGACCATGATAGATTGCCCATAGTGTAAGGTGCATAGGGAAGTGGGACTGGGTGTCAGTGTGGACTTGGGCAGAAGGGCTGTTTCCACACTGTAGGTAATCTAATCTAATCCAATTCTCCTGCATTCTCCCTGTAACCCTTGACAATTAAGAACCTAGCTACCTCCGTTTTAAATATACTCAGTGACTTGGCCTTCTGTGGCAATGAATTCCACAGATTCACCACTCTGACTGAAGAAATTTCTCTGTTCTCCCTTTACCCTAAGGCTGTGTTCTCATATCCTCGTCTCACCTACCAGCGGAAATATCTTCCTGACATCCACTCTGCCCAGGCCATTCAGTATTCTCTTAAGTTTCATTTAGATTCCCCTTTCATCCTTCTAACTTCCGAATATAGACCCAGAATCCTCAAATGTTCCTCACGTGATAAGCTGTTTGTTCCTGGGACCATTCTTGTGAAACTCCTCTGAACACACTGCAGGGCTAGTACATCCTTCCTGAGACATGGGGACAAAAACTAAGCACAGTCCTCCAAATGTGGCCTGGCCAGAGTGTTACAGAGCCTCAGAAGTCAATCCCTGATAATTTATTCAAGTCCTCTCAAAATAACTGCCATCATTGCACTTGCTTTCCTACCTACTGACTCAACCTGCAAGTTTATCTTGAGAAAATACTGGACTAAACTCCCAAGTCTCTCTGCATTTCAGACTTCTGAATTTTCTCACCATTTAGAAAATAGTCCATGCCCCCTCCTTCCTACCAAAGCGCATGACCTCACTTTCCCATATTATACTCCATCTGCCACTTCTTTGCCCACTCTCTCAACCTGTCTTCTGCAGCCTCCCCATCTCCTCATTACTACCTGCCTTTGTATTGTCTGCAAACTTAGCCAGAATGTCCTCACTCCTCCAAGATCATTAGTATATAAAGTGAAATGTTGTCCCAATGCTGAACCTTGCCGAACACTTGTCACCAGCTGCCATCCTGACTCTCTACTTTCTGCCAGACAGCCAAGCTTTTATCCATGCTAACATCTTGCCTCTGATACCATGGGCCCTTACCTTAGTCAGTAGCCTCCGGTGTGACACCTTGTCAAAGGCCTTGAGATTAGATCAGATTAAATTCCCTACAGTATGGAAACAGGCCCTTCGACCCAACAAATCCACACCGACCCTCTGAAGAGTAACTCACCCAAACCCCTTTTCCCTTTAACTAAAGCACCCGACACAATGGGCAATTTAGTATGGCCAGTTCACCTAACCTGGACATCTTTGGATTGAGGGAGGAAACTGGAGCATCCAGAGGAAATCCATGCAGACACTAGGAGAATGTCTTCATATAGATAGTGGTCCGAGGTTGGAATTGAACCTGGGACTCTGGTGCTGAGAGGCAGCAGTGTTAACCACTGAGCCACCATGCTGCCTCCAACATCCATAGGCTTTCCTTGGTCCAACCTGCTGCTTACTTTCTCCAAGAAGTCGAGCAGACTTGTAAGGCATGTCCCACCCTCCCCCAATGAAACAATGCTTACTTTGTCCTATTTTACCATACACTTCAAGTATTCAAAAATCTGATCCTTCACATTGGATTCCAGGATCGTATCCATGACACAGGTTAGGCTAATTGGCCTGTAATTTTCTGTCTTTTGCCTTTTTTAAGCAGGGGTGTCACAATAGCGATTTTCCAGCCATCTGGAACCCTCCCTGACTCTAGCAATAGGAGGCTCTGCTGTAGAGTTTGCAAACAGTCACTATGCTACAGTGCCATCTTGAATCAGCCCTATTCCGTATCCTTAGACTGTAACCTCTGGTTCTGGACTTCCCAGTTATCAGGTATTCCTTTCTAGTCCTGTTTAGAATTTTATAGATTTATGAGATCCCCCTCATTCTAGTAAACTCCAGCGATTATTGTCTGAATCAATCTCCACTGCATCTTCCTTGCCTGACTATTGAAGGATGTAGAACATTTGGGTGGGCAGGAAGTGAGGACTCTGTGGGAGTTGATTGTACAATAGAGGATAACCGAAGTTTAGGAAACCAGGATGCAGAAACTGTTTGGCTAGAAATGAGAACTTTGTGATGTCACTTGTCAGCAGGTGGAAAAGTCAGATGAGCAAATATAGCCAAAATAAGGAGATTATAGAATGTTTTCAGGATCATTATTTTGCACAGTATGTTCTAGACCCAACCAGAGAGCAGATAATGCTAGAGATATATAATGCAATGACATAGTGCTAATTAATGATCTTAAATGAAGGTGCCCGTCAATAGTAGCAGTCATAATGTGACTGAATTTTATATTCAGTATGAGGGAGTGAGTAGGTTTGAGACTGCTTTTTAAGTGGAGGAGAAAAGGACAATCTTGAGGACATGAAAACAGCTGGAAAAGTGCAGCAGGTCAGGCAGCATCCAAGGAGCAGGAGAATTGATGTTTCAGGCACAAGCCCTTCTTCAGGAATGAAAAGAGTTGGCTGAAGTGCATTGTCAAACTAATTCAATAGGAGCTAGTAGAGATGCAATGGCAGTTAGTGGGTAATTTCAAATATGCAATAATGCATTCCAGGGAGTAAGAAACATCTCAAGGAATAGGTGCACCATTTATGATTGCTTGGGTTAAAGATAGGTAAAGAACCAAGTTTAAAGAAAAGGCATAAGAAATAAATAATTGTGGGAAAAGCCAGTGCAGGTCAGAAGATTGGGTAGAAAATTTTTTATAAAACCCTATTTAATAAGGGCAAGGGTATGAGAGAAAGCTAGCCTTAAATATAAAAGTGGGTACTAAGAATTTCTATGAATATTTTAGAAATAATCACAAAATAAATACTACTTTGAAAGAAAGTGAGCTGGTGGGGAAAATAGCGAGATGGCAGATAAATTTTCAGATTGGCAGACTGATGAATTGTGTCACAGTCATCTGTACTTGGATCTCAACCCAGGTTATCTAAACTTGTTGGATGAAGGGGCAGAAGGACTGATCACCAAAGTTTTGGTGATGCTGATGGGAAGGTAAGAAAGCAAGTTGTAAAGAGAAGACACCTGTTTAAAAACAGGTTAAGTGAATGGTAAATTTTATTCTGTGGAGCAGAATAATGCAACAGTCCTTTTTGGCAGGAAGGGAAAAACATACCACCTAAATGATGAGAGATTGCAGAGCTGAGGTATAAATACCTTGGTGTCCAAATAGAAAAAGATGTACATGAAAGTGCAGCAGGTAATTTTAAAAATCTATAGAATGTTAACACTTATTGCAAGGAATTTGAATGCAAAAGTAAAAGGTTAAGCTTCAATTGTACAGCACATTAGTGAGACTACATCGAGTACAGCAGTAGTATTGCAATGGTCACCTTACTTTAAAAAGCATGTAAATGTGCAGAAAGCCGTTCAGAGAGGATTTACCATACATGAAATGAGTGGGTTGTATTATGAGGAAAGGTTGGCTAGGCTTGGCTTGTCTGCTGGAGTTTAGGTAAAATGGCAGCTTGACTGAAACATAATGTCCTGGTGTCTTGGTAGAGTAGCTGTGGAGATGTTTTCACTTTAGGGAGAATCTCGGACTAGGATTGCTATTTAAAAATCATGGGTTGCAAATTTTAGACAGAGGCTCTCGCTCTCCTCCAAGTAAGGGGGTGAAAGGTTATTGAGGATGGGTAGGAATGTGAATTTAAAGCTACAATCAGGTCAGCGAGACCCTATGGAGTACATGTGACAAGATAAATGAAGAGAGGGTTTGAGACAGAAAATGTAAATTTACAAAGCAAAAGGATGAGGCAGCTATTTGGATAATAGCTATTTCTATAAGCATAGAGAGAAAAATCAAATTGGGTCAAAGGGTGAAAACAAAGGTTTTTTAAAAATTGGCTGATTATGTGAATATCATTGTATTCAGAACAAAATAAATTAGTGGCTGAAATGGGGATTAATGGTTATGACCTTGTAATTATGCCTCTGTAATGACCATAAGGAGATTGAAATTGGGAGCTGAATATTCAGGATATGTTAATTTTTAAAAGGAGACCAGGAAGGAAAGAGCTGTGGAATAAATTTGTTAGCATTGTGGAGTAGGATTATTGGCATGGAATAAAATGATCTTGGATCAGGAAGGCATAAAATCCAGATGAGTGGAGGTAAGAAATAACCAGTGGATCAAGGCACTGGTGGGAGTTGTCTATAGGTACCTAATCATAGCTGGAGAAAGTGAGGACTGCAGATGCTGGAGATCAGAGCTGAAAATGTGTTGCTGGAAAAGCGCAGCAGGTCAGGCAGCATCCAAGGAGCAGGAGAATTGACGTTTCGGACATCAGCCCTTCAGGAATTCCTGAAGAAGGGCTGATGTCCGAAACGTCGATTCTCCTGCTCCTTGGATGCTGCCTGACCTGCGCTTTTCGAGCAACACATTTTCAGACCTAATCATAGCTACACAGTAAAATAGAGGAAGACATGAGTCCGTGTGAATAAAAGGTCAGTTGATCATGTTAACTTTAAACTTTGTGTAGATTTCCAAAGTAAAATTCGCAAAGGTAACCATGAAGAAGAATTCAATGTGTTCTCTTAGTTTCCTAGAACAACGTTGTGGATCCAGGGAAAGACCAGGTTTTTTTTCCCAATTAGATTCCCTACAGTGTGGAAACAGGCCCTTCGGCTCAACAAATCCACACCGACCCTCCACAGAGTAACCCAACCAGACCCATTCCCCTATATTTAGCATGGCCAATTTACCTGACCTGCGCATCTTTGGATTGTGGGAGGAAACTGAAGCACGTGGAGGAAACCTATGCAGGCATGGGGAGAATGTGCAAACTCCACACTGTATTGAACCCTAGGTGCTGTGAGGCAGCAGTGCTAAATACTGAGCCACCATACCCCCCCCCCCCCAAAAAAAAGTAGTGCATAATAAGGTATGATAAATGATCTCAGTGTAAAAGATCCCTGAGAAAACTGACCATAACACTAGTAGAATTTTGCATTTGGTTTGGGATAAAGGGACTTAGATTGGAAACAACTGCTAAACTTAAATTGGAGTAATTACATAGGAACAAGGGTAGTGTTGCCTGCAGTGGCCTGGGAAAGGAGATTAGCAATAAATACAGTTGGAGAACAATGGCAAATATTTAAGAAGATAGTTCATGGCCAACACAGTTATACCCCAGTGAGAAAGAAAGATCCTAGGAAGATAAGCCAACTGTGATTAACCAGGGAACTTGATAGTTTCAAATTGAAAGAAAAAAAATGTATTGTGGCTGGTAAGCCAGTGGATTGCGAGTTTTAAAACCAATGAAAGGTTACCCAAAAAAAGGAAAAAATAAACTTGGCGCGCAATTGCTATTAAGATGGACAGAAATAATTATTTTAAATATATATAAAGGAGAGGCAACAGACTCCCTAGAGGAAGATGCTGAGGAAATAATGGGGAATCAGGAAATGGAGGAATTGTGTAGGTACTTTGCACCAGTCTTCATGGTGTAAGATAATATTATATAAATACTGTATCAAGGTACAAATGGAGAAGAGGGAAAGAATGCAATAACTCTCACTATAGACAAGATACTAGGGAAATTATTCTGGCTAAAAGCGCGACCTGGATGGGATGCATTCGGGATTGCTAAAGGAAGGAGCTACAGAGAGAATGGATGTACTGATACTATAAGAATCCTTAGATTCTGGAAATGTCCTAGAGCATTTGAAAACTACCAGTGTAACAATTTATTCAAAAAGGAGGGAGACCGAAAAAAAAGTAACTATAGGCCAGTAAGCCTAACATCTGTTATTGGAATGGTGTTGGAGTCTATTATAAAGGATGTAATAACAGAGCATTCTGTTAGAATGCTTCAGAGGTCAAAAGCAGGATTAATAGAGGAAGCAGTGGATGTCCAGAACACATTTGGTAAGGTGCTACATATTAGGTTTTTTAATAAGATAAGAGCCCATGATGTTGGAGGTAACATATTAGCATGAATAGAGGATTGGCTAACTAAAGGAGAGTTGGGGTAAGAGGGACATTTTTAAGATGGTAACTGTTAATTATTGCAATGCCATAGGGGATTAGGGCTGGGCCCACTTATTTATAATATATAATAATAACTTGGATGTGGGAAGTAAATACACTGTAGCTATGATTGCAGATTACACAAAATTAGGTTGAAGGGGATTGGTGAGGATGGTAATCTGTCCATGTCAACAGATACAAAGTGCATGGCCAAGATTTGGTAGTTGAAATATCGCTTGGGGGAAATCTGAGGTTATGCACTTTGCGGTGAAGAATCGAGGAGTTGAGTATTACTTAAATAGAGAAAGATGACAGAAGGCTGCAGCACAGGGAATTGTGTCCTCGTTCATAAATTGTGAAAGGCTAGCATCCAATTTCGGAGAATAGAGAAGGCAACTGGAATATTGGCATTTAGTTTTAAAGGAATGGAATGTGCAAGTCGGGAAGTCTTGGTAAAGCAATATAGTTAGACCATATCTGATACACTGAACAAATGTGTGCCCTCATCTAAGGTGTGATATGCTGGTATTGAAGGCAGACCAGAGCTGGTATGGACATGGAGTGGTTGAGTAGCTTGGGTCTATTATCATTGAAGTTGGAAGAAAGTGTTGATTTTATTGAAACATAGAAAATTCTTAAGAGGCTTGATTGGATAGACGCTGAGGTTGTCTCCCATTTTGGGAGAGTCGAGGGCTAGAAGGCATAAAGAAATTAGATTACTTAGTGTAGAAACGGGCCCTTCGACCCAACAAGTCCACACCGACCCGCCGAAGCGCAACCCACCCAGACCCATTCCCCTACATTTTTCCCTTCACCTAACACTATGGGCAATTTAGTGTGGCCAATTTGCCTAACCTGCACATTTTTGCACTGTGGGAGGAAACCAGAGCACCCAGAGGAAACCCACGCAGACACGTGGAGAATGTGCAAACTCCACACAGTCAGTCGCCTGAGGCAGGCAATGAACCCGGATCTCTGGCGCTGTGAGGCAGCAGTGCTAACCACTGTGCTACCATGCTATTTGCCCATTGCTTCTGCATTGCGGGCTATTTATCTACCTTGTTTGCTGTTGACAGTGTCATTCCTGAGCTTGGCAACAGCAAGCATGGAGAGAAGTGACCTCTGATAGGTTGGGTGTTTCCTCACCATTTCCTTTCTTTCCGCATACAGCTACCCCTTTGCATTTTGAGCATTGATATGTAATTGTCTTTATAGAAACCTGGTTGAAAATGACAAAGACTGAGATTTGAATGCACATGATTATTTAACATATTGTTCATATTGGGATGAAAGCAAAGGATGTTGGCTAGCTGTGTTAACACTGAGATCAGTATAGTAGTGAGAAATTAGTTTGGCAATCAAGATGCAGAATGAGAAGATATGTTGAGAAATAAGGAAAGAAATTGCAGGTGTAAATGGTCCATTGGTCCTCTAGCAATTGCCACACTACAAAATAGGAAGCAAGATACACTAGGGCCTGTAAGAAAGGAATTGCAGTCAGTGGGCAATCTTAAGCTTCGTGTGCAAGAACAAAAGTCTGAGAGAAATTCATCTGTAGAGAGAAATACAAAAGCTAACATTTTGAGTTCCGTGACCCTTCATCAGAATTGGAATTTAAATGCTAACTGTGCTTCTCTCTGCAAATGCTGCCAGACTGGAGTTTCTCCAGCACGTCAAGTTTCTGTTTCAAATTTCCAGCACTAGCAGTTCTTTGGTTTTATTTTGGTTTTAGTCCTTGCATGGATTTGTCTAATCAGATTGGTAAGGGTAGCCATGGAGGTGAACTCACCGATTTTTGCAACAATATCTTTTTTGAGTCAACCAGTTGGAAAACTATTTTAGAGTTGTTAACATTTAATGAGAGGCGAATAAGTGATCTGAGCCAATGAGCCTCTTGGTGAGAATGCTTGCAAGATGAGAGAATTTCACATTTGAGGGAGAAAAACTTTTGATAAAGTCCCATTTGAGGTTAGCATGCAAAATTGAAATACATGGGATTGGAGGTGAGCTGAAGTAGATTGAGAACTGGTTGACAAACGAGAAACAAATAAGGAATAACTGAGTCTTTTTCGGAGTGGGAGGCAGTGGCTAGTGGGATACCACAGGGGTCAGTGTTTGGATCTCAGCTATCCATAATAGATATTATTAATTTGCTGGGTAACTGTCATATTTCCAAGCTTTCAGATGACTGAATTTGGTGGGACGGTATGCTGAGAGGAGGATGCAGAGATGCTTCAGTGTGATTTGGACAAGTTAAGTGAGTTGGCAAATGCATGATAGATGCAGTATAATGTGGAATGATGAGAGGTCATTCACTTCAGTAGAACAAACAGGCAGATTATTATCTAAATGGGGACAGATCAGGAAAGAGGCAGGTGTAAGGAAGCCTTGGTGCTCTTGTACAGAAGTTACTGAAAAGTAAGTATGCAGGTGAAGAAGGCACAGGTATGTTTGCTTCTTAGCAAGAGGAATTCAGTACAAGAGCAGGGGCATCAACTGTCTGTGTGGAGTTTGCACATTCTCCCCAGGTCTGTGTGGGTTTCCTCCCGGTACGCCAGTTTCCTCCCACAGTCCAAAAATGTGCAGTTAAGTGAATTGGCCATGCTAAACTGCCTGTAGTGTTAGGTGAACGGGTAAATGTAGGGGAGCGGGTCTGGGTGGCTTGCTCTTTGGAGGGCCGTCGTGGACTTGTTGGGCCGAAGGGCCTGTTTCCACACTGTAGGTAATCTAATATAAAAAAAAATATCTTGCTGCACCTGTACAAGGCAATGGTAAGACCACTCCTGGAGTAGTGTGTTCAGTTTTAGTCTCCTTATCTGAGAATGGATGTTCTGGTTGTTGAAGAAATGCAATGAGGTTTACCAGACTGATTCCTGACATGGCAGGAATGATGTGGGGAGAGACTGGATTGCTTAGATGTATATTCACTGTAATTGGGAAGAGTGAGGGTGATTTCGTGGGGACATACAAAATTTGAACCGGATTAGACCAGGCAGGATGGATGTTCTCAATGATTGGGAGATGAGAAATGGTGTCACAGTCTAAGGAAGTGTAGTAGGCCTTTTGCAACTGAGATGAGAAGACCCTTTCTCTTCCAGAGTGGTGAGCCTGTGGAATTCTCTGCAACAGGAAATTTGAGGCCAAAACATTGAGCATTTGCAAGAAAGATGTAGATATTGTTCTCAGGACTAAAGGGATCGAAGGAAATGGGGAGAAAGCAGGAACAGGTGTCTGAGTTGGATGATCAGTTGTGAATATATTGAATGGTAGAGCAGACTTGAATGACCTATCCTGTACCTATATGGTATGTTTAAATTGTTCTGAAACCTAGTGGCTTGAATGTAAATGAAGACAGTTTCATAGATATGAAGATTAGGTTGCCTATAGGGAATTAGGGAAACCAGATTTTAAAAAATAAGTGGGTTAACAGAGGCAAGTGTTAAAGGAGATTCTTCATGACTCCCAAAGATGATGCATTCCTTTGAGAAAAAGACACTCCTGGGTTCACCATCTATGTCTAATTATGAAGCTGAGATTGGATGCATTTGAAAGAAAATGTCAACGAAGCTCCAGAAGATCAGCCTGCAGGTTAAAGTCTTCATAGATATGGCTCCAAAGATAGTGGACACGTTGGTTGGAGTTTTCTAAAATTCTCCAGAATGCGGAAAAATCCCTGCAGACTGGAATACACCAAATTGAATGCCCCTATTCAGGAAAAGATTGTGATGAGCTGGACGTTATAGGCCTCAGCAAAATGCTGGAATATTATTAAGGAAAGAGTAGCAGTTATTAAAAAAAAATAATATAGTCAAGCAGAGTCAATATAGTTACAGGAAAGGAATGTAATGTTTGAGAAATGTATTTGAGTTCTTTGGGGGCATAATGTACAGTGGATTGGAGGGATCCAGTAGAAGTATTTGAATTGTCAATGAGGTGAGCAAAAAGGCAAAAGCTGATAATGTTGGGACTAATAGCATGAATAGAGGATGTGTTCATGAGCTAGCAATAGGATCAAGATCAATAAATAATTTTAAGTTGGTAAACCAGCTATTTTACATTTTAAAAACCTGGATGAAGGGACTTTATAATCAGCGAATATAGCTATTGTAAAGGTAGATGGGAAATCAGGTTGTGCGAACACTGTGTCTGAGAAGAGATGTAGATGGGGTCAGCAGATGGAGCATAATGTGAGAAATGGCAGTTATTCACTTGGTTTTAAAAAATGGAAAATCAAAATATAGGTTTAACTGGAAAAAGATTACAGAATGCTGTACTTGGGAGGTTTTTTATACATGCAACTCGTGCAAGTGCAACAGTTAATTAGCCAGGTAAATGGAATGTTGGCCATGTGGGGAGATTGAGTATAAAGGTTGCAGACGTGGGGCAGGTCATGGATGAGACTACAACTGTGAACTATACTGTTTTACATACAGTTTTGGTCTTTTTGTATAAGAAAGATACCTTGCATTTGAGGCAATTTTATGGGAGGTTTGTCTGGTTTATTCCTGGAATGAAGATGCCTTGTGATGTATATTGTTTCTAAATACTCGTTTAGAAGAATGGGAGGCATCCTAATTGAAACACATAATATGTTGGTCTCAGCAGGGGTAGATATTTGACTACATGCTCGTCCCCTCCGAATCCAAAACAAAGGGCCAAAGTTTCAGAACAAGTGGTTGCACATTTAAAGTGGAGAAAGAGAAATTTCTTCTTGAGGCACAACATCTTTGAAATGCTGTAATGCAGACCCTAGAGATTTAATATATTGAAGGCTGAGTATGTCAGATTCTTGAATCATAGGAGAGTCAAGGGTTATGGGTGTATCTGGCTGGAAAGTGGAGTTAAGATTAAATCCACCATAATCTTAAATGGTGGAGCTGTCTCAGCTGTATGGCTGACTCTTACTTCAGTTTTTTAAGTTAATATATGTTGCATCTTCTGAATTAATTAGCTGAGCAAAGTAAAAATCTAAACTCTTCAAACGTTGCTTATCAATTGACTAATCTAAGACATTTAGACTTGTAATTTGATGTGTTCTCTTGACTTAGAAATTTGGTTTTCAAATCAAAGTCTCAGATACAGTCCCATAGATGGGTTAACTCCAGGAAGGGTAAGAGAGGTAGGCAGCTAGAGCAAGAGTCTCTTGTGGATAAACCCATTTCAAACAGGTATGCTGTTTTGGAAAATGTAGGGGTGATGGATTCTCAGGGGAACGTAGCATGAACAGCCAAGTTTCTGGTATTGAGACTGGCTCTAATGCAACGAGAGGCACGTTGGCTTCCAAGAGATCAATTGTGTTAGGGAATTCTGTAGTCAGAGGTACAGACAGACGCTTCTGTGGCCAGCAGAGAAAAGGCAGAATAGTGTGTTTTCCCTGGTGCCAGATCAAGGAGGTCTCAGGGAGCAGAATGTTCTCACGGGGGAGAGGGGCCAGCAGGAGGTCATTGTCCACATTGGAACCAACGACATTGGAAGGGAAGAGGTTGAGACTCTGTAGGGAGATTAGAGTTAGGCAGAAATTTAAAAAGCAAGTCCTCAAGGGTAGTAATATCTGGATTACTCCCAGTGCTAGTGAGGGCGGGAATAGGAGGATAGAGCAGATGAATGCATGGCTGAGGAGCTGGTATATGGGAGAAGGATTCACATTCTTGGATCATTGGAATCTCTCTTGGTCTAGACGTGACCTATACAAGAAGGATGGATTGCACCTAAATTGGAAGGGGACTAATATACTGGCAGGGAAATTTGCTAGAGCTGCTTGGGAGGATTTAAACTAGTAAGGGGGGGGGGGGGGGGCAGGGAGATAGTGAGGAAAGAGATCGATCTGAGATGGGTATAGTTGAGAACAGAAATGAGTCGAACAGTCAGGGCAGGCAGGGACAAGGTAGGATTAATAAATTAAACTGCATTTATTTCAATGCAAAGGGCCTAACATGGAAGGCAGATGAACTCAGGGCATGGTTAGGACCATGGGACTGGGATATCATAGCAATTATGGAAACATGGCTCAGGGATGGGCAGGACTGGCAGCTTAATGTTCCAGGATACAATGCTGCAGGAAGGATAGAAAGGGAGGCAAAAGCGGAGGGGGGAGTGGCATTTTTGATAAGGAATAGCATTACAGCTGTGCTGAGGGAGGATATTCCTGGAAATGCATCCAGGGAAGTTATTTGGGTGTAAAACTGAAATGAGAAAGGGATGATCACCTTATTGGGATTGTATTATAGATTCCACCCCCCCCCCCCCCCCCCCACAATAGTCAGAGGGAAATTGAGAAACAAACTTGAAAGGAGATCTCAGCTATCTGTAAGCATAATAGGGTAGTTATGGTAGGGGATTTTAACTTTCCAAACATAGACTGGGACTGCCATGTGTTAAAGGTTTAGATGGAGAGGGATTTGTTAAGTGTGTACAAGACAATTTTCTGATTCAGTATGTGGATGTACCTACTAGAGAAGGTGCAAAACTTGACCGACTCTTGGGAAATAAGGCAGAGCAGGTGACTGAGGTGTCAGTGGGGGAGCACTTTGGGGTCAGTGACCATAATTCTATTCTATTTAAAATAGATGGAAAAGGATAGATCAGATCTAAAAGTTGAAGTTCTAAATTGGCCAAAGGCCAATTTTGACGGTATTGGGCAAGAACTTTCGAAAGCTGATTGGAGGCAGATATTTGCAGGTAAAGGGACGGCTGGGAAATGGGAAGCCTTCAGAAATGAGATAACAAGAATCCAGAGAAAGTATATTCCTGTCAGGGTGAAAGGGAAGGCTAGTAGGTAGGTATAGGGAATGCTGGATGACGAAAGAAATTCTGGGTTTGGTTAAGAAAAAGAAGGAAGCCTATGTCAGGTACAGACCGGATAGATCGAGTGAATCCTTAGAAGAGTATAAAGGAAGTAGGAGTATACTCAAGGGAAATCGGGAGGGCAAAAAGGGGACATGAAATAGCTTTGGTACACAGAATTAAGGAGAATCCAAAGTGCTTTTACAAATATATTAAGGACAAAAGGGTAACTAGAGAGAGAATAGGGCCCCTCAAAGATCAGCAAGGTGGCCTTTGTGTGGAACCACAGAAAATGGGGGTGATACTAAATGAATATTTTGCATCAGTATTTACTGTGGAAAAGGATATGGAAGATATAGACTGTAGGGAAATAGATGGTGACATCTTGCAAAATGTCCAGATTGCAGAGGAGTAAGTGCTGGATGTCTTGAAATGGTTAAAGGTGGATAAATCACCAGGACCTGATCAGGTGTACCTGAGAACTCTGGGAAGCTAGAGAAGTGATTGCTGGGCTTCTTGCTGAGGTATTTGTATCATCGATAGTCACAGGTGAGGTGCCGGAAGACTGGAGGTTGGCAAATGTGGTGCCACTGTTTAAGAAGGGTGGTAAAGACAAGCCAGGGAACTATAGACTGGTGAGCCTGACCTCGGTGGTGGGCAAGTTGTTGGAGGGAATCCTGAGGGACAGGATGTACATGTATTTGGAAAAGCAAGGACTGATTAGGGATAGTCAACATGGCTTTGTGTGTGGGAAATCATGTCTCACAAACCTGAATGAGTTTTTTGAAGAAGTAACAAAGAAGATTGATCAAGGCAGAGCAGTAGATGTGATCGATATGGACTTCAGTAAGGCGTTTAGCCAGGTTCCCCATGGGAGACTGGTTAGCAAGGTTAGATCTCATGGAATACAGGGAGAACTAACCATTTGGATACAGAACTGGCTCAAAGGTAGAAGACAGAGGGTGGTGGTGGAGGGTTGTTTTTCAGACTGGAAGCCTGTGACCAGTGGAGTGCCACAAGGGTTGGTGCTGGGTCCTCTACTTTTTGTCATTTACATAAATGATTTGGATGCGAGCATAAGAGGTACAGTTAGTAAGTTTGCAGATGACACCAAAATTGGAGGTGTAGTGGACAGCAAAGAGGGTTACCTCAGATTACAACAGGATCTGGTCCAGATCAGCCAATGGGCTGAGAAGTGGCAAATGGAGTTTAATTCAGATAAATGTGAGGTGCTGCATTTTGGGAAAGCAAATCTTAGCAGGACTTGTACACTTAATGGTAAGGTCCTAGGGAGTGTTGTTGAACAAAGACCTTGGAGTGCAGGTTCATAGCTCTTTGAAAGTGGAGTCGCAGGTAGATAGGATAGTGAAGAAGGCGTTAGGTGTGCTTTCCTTTAATGGTCAGAATATTGAGTACAGGAGTTTGGAGGTCATGTTGCAACTGTACAGGACATTGGTTAGGCCACTGTTGGGATAATGCGTGCAATTCTGGTCTCCTTCCTATCGGAAAGATGTTGTGAAACTTGAAAGGGTTCAGAAAAGCTTTACAAGAATGTTGCCAGTGTTGGAGGATCTGAGCTATAGGGAGAGGTGAACAGACTAGAGCTGTTTTCCCTGGACTGTCGGAGGAAGAGGTTTACAAAATTGAGGGGCATGGATAGGGTAAATCGGCAAAATCTTTTCCCTGGGGTCGGGAGTAGAGAACTAGAGGGCATAGGTTTAGGGTGTGAGGGGAAAGATGTAAGAGACCTAAGGGGCAACTTTTTCACAGAGGGTGGTATGTGTATGGAATGAGCTGCCAGAGGATGTGGTGGAGGCTGGTACAATTGCAACATTTAAGAGGCATTTGGATGGGTATATGAATAGGAAGGGTTTGGAGGGATATGGGACGGGCGCTGGGAGGTGGGGCTAGATTGTGTTGTGACACCTGGTCGGAATGGATGGGTTGGACCGAAGGGTCTGATTCAATGCTGTACATCTCTGACTCTGACTAATTATGGATCCAAGAATATGGTGACAACCTCATGTGGGTGCATTGATAGCTACTTGATCATTTTTTTTCTTTCCTTTTAACAGGGTGTTGTGTTGATTACCCTCCAGTTGTAGATAGAATTAGCAATTATACAGAGATTTGCATAAGTGGTCAGTGTCTTTGCTTTTTCCACTTTTCTCAATTTTGCTAACATCCATTAAACCTCATGTAGTTGTCCTACTATCACCCTTCACAACCAAGTTCCCTTCATCTCTGGAATTCATCATTGTTTTTTTTTAAACTTCAGTATGCTTATGAATTTTGCTTGCAATGTTTAGCCATTTTGGTTCTTTGCAGGTGATTAATTAGGTGCACACATTGATACCTATTTTGTCTGTACTGTTGAGCAAATAATTGGCACCAACATTTACAAAAACAGACATCCACAGCAGTTAATGTTTGTTTTGGTTTATTTTTCAAGAAGATTATTAACATCCACATCCTTGAATAAAGTGACAGATTAGGGTCACTTCTAACAGTGCCTTTGGCCTTTTGTATGATACGGAACTGTGCATGGAAACATTTGCTTAGTGTTATAGTTGCACATGCTTCCCAGTAGAGACAAATTACTTAGACTACAACCTACTGAGTTCTTACAAGAATGCAACTGAAAGATTTGATGTACAAGGATTTGCTTCATTGCATAGGATATTTATTCTTTCTATACTTGTGCTCTGCTCAAATCAAGGTGTCAGTGCTAGATTTTAAGCCAGCCTCTAATAGGAGTTGCTGCACACGTCAAGTGGAAAAGCAAATCTGCATAGAATTCCTGTATAACATGTTACATAATAATTTTTGGGTGCATGAATTTGACATGTTTGTGTAAGGATTTAATTGCACATTTCACTATTCTATGAAAATCGATTCTTATGTCGAGAGAAGGGCTTGGGAAGTAATTGCTGCAGTGATTTACAAGTCTTTATGCTCTGATACGGGTCAACTTTGAAGTACTTATTCTTGTAATGTTCTTTTTATTTCACCTGAGGTAATTTTAAAAGTTCCATGCTGTGCTTTTGATATTATTGAATGGGTTTGATTTTTATTCAGGATGGCTTATTTTGCTGATTAATGTTTCCTAATGAGGTGAAGATCCAATGAGTTTTAGCAGCCTTTCTTGATACTCAGCACTGGTACTTCTGCTTTCTCCTAGGTCCATTCATTTCAGGCATCACGACTCGTGTTTCCAACAGAAATTTTCTCTTCATCCTCTTAAATATTGTGGTTTCTGAAATGTATTGAAATCATGAATACATCTGACAACTTTTGGGCCAACTTGTTGCAATTTCTAATCAGCAGAGCTTTGCTTTTGATGAGCATTTATGTATTTCAGTTTGAACTCAATATTTTTATATTAGAAGGATAAACTTGTTTTAGCCAATACATTTTCTGTCTAGGGAGACACTTTGTAAAGTTGATATGTAATTCACTTTCATTGAACAACATGTATTGAGTTGATTCTCCATTATGAATGTAGAGAATTGCATAAGTGCTCAGTGTCTTTGCTTTTTCCTCTCTTCTCAATTTTGCTAGCATTCATTAAAACTCACATATTTGTCATACCATCACCCTTTAGAAATAGATTTTAAAATGGTCATTAATTAGCAACAACAACAAAGCTTTAGTTTGTGGAGATTTTAATTCCTGTCAAACACTAAGTTATTCTCCATGTGACTGGACAAAATTTAGCATTGAATTCTGCAGACATTGGGATGAGTGACAGAATGGTTGGGCTGTTTACATAGTCTTCGTGAAGTGACTTTGAAATGGAGAGAGACAGAAAATCTTTATATGGGGGATAGTTGGTTGTAAGCACTTGAAGGTGCATTCGGCAATGGTGGGTGATGGAAATTTGTGCATAAAAGGTCAGATTTTGAGTAGTCTGGAAACTTTGGAAGTTTCAGGCTAGGTGAGATCGCATCCGTAGGCGTGGATAACGCCATGAAGTGAATTTAGATGCTTTATGGGTATTGAATTTAAACCAGTGTTTATATTGTTACCACTGAAATAATTGAGGGACAATAGGCACATCCCATGTGTTTAGGATGATATTGAGATGTTGGGGAATGTAAGGCAGGGCACTATGTACAATTCCGCTTCTGTTTAAAGGGCCTGATCTTCGTGGTGCCAGAGAATAAGATGAGTGACATCAAGTTGAAGTTTTAGCTTTTACTGTTGTGCATTACGGTACCAAATGGCACTTTTTCAACCTGCATGATAGGTCTGTTCCTTTAATTTCTATACTTCTGTTAATATTTTGAAGTAGGCTGAATTTTGGGTGACCACAGTGTCCTTTTAAGACAAATGTACAAGTTTAGGCAAAGAATTGCTCTTTTAAGATAGGCTGCATTTTTGAGGTTAAAACTCTCCAGTCAGTGTGTTCCTTTAATTCCATTAAACAGTGTTTCAAGTATTTGTTTTGTGACCTTAGGATGGGTCTTGTGACTAACCAATTTTTCACAAAAATCTGATTTGTTTCTCTGATTAGTACAGCAGCATACCAGCAGATGTAAAGTTTCCCATCTCTGCTCAGAAATTGGTCTTTTTCAATTTTTTTTTGGGTATAAGTGAATAAAAGGTTGGCCTTTTGGCAAGTTTGTGATGGAAGGAGTTGCATGAGTTGGATGTAAACATTAGCTCAACATGTGACAATCTCCATTTTGTACTGTTCAGTTACTGCTTTTGATTAAGTTTGATAATTTTGACTTTTAACTGCAGTGGCACAAGTCCTGGCAAATATTGTACAGCAGAATGGTGGATTTACTCTCACATTCTTTATTTTTATACAAAATCTGCATCACAAGAGTACTGTTTATGCTACACATTGGACTCCCCAGTCCTAATTAAACTTTATCCACACTGCTTCCATATCCCTGTTTCATTTTACCTCATGAGTTTTTGTTGCTATCTGCTTTAACCACTCCTTGAGTTGCTATTATTAGTCATATAGATTTGGCTAGTCCAGTTAACTTACTAAAAGCTAAGAAACTGTTCGCCTCCTTTCTCCGATGAATATGAACAGCGTTAATTTGCCTCAGGATGGAGAAAGTGAGGTTTGCAGATGCTGGAGATCAGAGGAGAAGAGTGCTGCTGGAAAAGCACAGCAGGTCAGGCAATGTCAGAGTTGCAGGAGAATCGACGCTTTTGATCAGAGGGGGTTGCCCAAGGGGGCGGAGAGGTAAATGCAAAAGAGGTGGGGCTGGGGGGGAAGGTAGCTGGGAATGCGATAGGTAGATGAAGGTGGGGACGAAGGTGATAGGTCAGAGAGGAGGGTGGAGTAGATAGATGGGAAGGAAGATGGACAGGTAGGACAGTTCAAGAGGGAGGTGCCAGGTTGGATCTGGGATAAAGTTGGGGTAGGGAGATGAGGAAACTGGTGAAATCCACATTGATCCCGTGTGGTTGGAGGGTCCCAAAGCAGAAGATGAGGCGTCCTTCCTCCAGGTGTCGGGTGGCTAGAATTTGACGGTGGAGGACGCCCAGGACTTTCTTCTACCTGTTCCATCCACTGAACTGCTCTTGTTTACTTTGTCATGACTTTGTTCAACCTCTTTCAATCCAAGTCTGAATCATTCAGGGACATCGGGTCAATTTGGATTGTTATTGCATCTGTTTCTTGGCTTTGTTGTACTGAAGTTTTGTGTGTTGAAAAATTAATGCTTTTCATTTATTGTTGAAATAATCTGACCCATTATGAAGTAAATAAAAAAAAATAACCTAAGCTGCTCACCTAGACATGGAATTTGTTGATTGAGATACGTTATCGGGAAGTGCAGTAGGCTGTACAGATCCTCTGGACATGGCTAAACTCTTACTGGCACCATCAGCGAAAGGTATGGAATGTATCCTGTCATGGCACCGATGAGAACTGTGCTGAAGTATTGAAATGTAGTGTCTGCTGCCCGAAGTATTAATATCTGTGGATTGGTGAACGGGAGCAAATTGATCATTAAGTTTCTCTTATAGCTTTTTCAGAATGGGACATGCTCTGAAATAGTTAAAACATTTGCTTTGTCCATGGGGTTGTGAACGAGATTTGAGCTCATTGCCAACAAATTGATCTTTGAATCTCTGCAAATGGGTTTCTATCTTTTCCATATCACTAAAACATGTTGAATTTTTTTTTGTGATGTGAGCATTGCTGGTAAAGCCAGCATTTGTTTCCCTCCTTGAACTGCAGCAATCCATCAAGCATTTGTCAGGGATTTCCAGGATTTTGACACCTGCAGTCAAAGGATGGTGATGTAGTTTTGTGCCTTGATAGTGTAGGCCTTGCGAAGAACTTGAGATGATGGCATTCCCATGTGCCTACTGCTCTTGTCTTTCCATGTGGTAGCTATCACAGATATGGAAAGTACTGTCAAAGGAGCTTTGGTAAATTGTTGCTGTGTATCCTGTATGCTATATATACGGCAACTACAGTTAGCTGGTAGTGGAGAGAATGAAAGTGATGATCACCACTTAATACAGGCTATTTTGTCTTCGACCATGTTCAGCTTTGTGTGTGTTGCTGTCTGATCAATCCAGGCAAGTAGAGACTGTTTCATCAAACCCCTGACTTGTGCCTTTGTAGTAGGTAGGTCCTGAGGAAACAAGAGCTGGTACAGACTTCCAAGTCTTCGACCTGCTCTTGTAGCCATGTTATTTGTATGGCTTATCCAGTTAAATTTCTGCTCAATTATAGCCCTTGGGCGGTGGGCTATTCATAAGTGGTAATGTCAATCAATATCATGGGAATATCCTAAGATTCTGTTTTGTTGGAGATGGGCATTGTCTGTGTTTGTGGTGTGAATGTTATTTGCCACTTCACTGCTCAAGTCTGAATGTTGCCTAGGTGAATGACCACAGACTCAGCTGCTGAAGCAGTCCCAATTAGTGCTGTATACTCCAATTGTTTGTGAACATTTCCCTTTAACCTTATGATGGAAGGAAGAAACCTGATGAAGTGCTGAAGGTGGTTGGACCTAAGAAATTCTGCAATGACATCCTGGACTGAGATGACTGGCCTCCAACAATCAACACCATCTTCCTTTCTGCTGAATAATATGAAATCGAGGAGAGCTTTCTCCTTAATTCCCATTGACTTCTGTTTTGCTAGCACACCTTGTCAACAGTCCAGGTAGAGTGCTGCTTTGTGTCAAAATCAGTCACTTTAGTGCATTGTTTGTGTTTGGATCTATGTTTTGAAGAGCTCAGCCAAGTGATCTTGGTGAAACCCAAACTGACCCATGGTGAGCAGGCTATTGTTGACGAGCCACTTCATAGAATCGTTGACGACTTCCATGACTTCACTGATGAAGTAGTATTGGCTGGCGTGGTAACTGGCCGGTTTAGATTGCCCAGTACATCCTGTCAGCAAAAACAAGGCAATATCAGGAAGCTTCCAGTGTTGTAACTCTGCTGGTACAGCCTGAGTAGGGGTGCAGATACCTCTTGAGCATCTTTCAAGAAAAAAGAAAATGTCCTTTGTCAGCAAGGTTGAAGGAAGACCTGTGTGCATTGTGCCTGATAAAGATGGAAAAGAATTGCAGTGGCAAGATGATACTAATCCTTGTGGTTTCAAGCATAAGCATTTAACCACCAACCCTGTTAAGGTCATACAGGCAATGATGATGCCCTGAGGTCCCCACGCAGATATCCACAAAGTCCATTTGTCAAACTGTATGGCATTGGTGAATTGGAAATTGTCAACCTGAGAATCCTTCATTTGATTTGCTTACAGGCAATGGGTGCATGCAGTCTTTGGACACCTGTGTTGGGTCACTGCTCAAAACTTGATCATCCATGCTGTGTCGTGGGCCACCAGCAGTAGCAGAACTGTGTTCATCATAATGCGTGACCAACCCCTTCCTCTCTACCATTACCAACAACTGAGGAAATTAAGCATAGTTCGAGTGTTGGAGAACATGCCAGAAGTATCACCAGGTAAACCTAAAAGTGAGGTGCCAACCTGGTAAACTTACAGTACAAGATTGGACAGCAATATCTGTGACTGAGTAGACATTTTCAGAATACCTTTTGCTCACTCTGAATAAGGAAGGGACGACAAACATTATCCAAATAGTAGGTTTTTCTGTCTTTCTCTTGGTTGGGATATTGTACACTCAGGTCATCTGTGCTTAAAGACAACTTTT
Organism: Chiloscyllium punctatum; assembly: GCF_047496795.1. Lineage (NCBI taxonomy): Eukaryota > Metazoa > Chordata > Chondrichthyes > Orectolobiformes > Hemiscylliidae > Chiloscyllium > Chiloscyllium punctatum. Next base: position 51,520,434 of record NC_092779.1, read on the forward strand.
AGGTGCATGGAATCGATCAGAGGAACCTCCAAGTGCCCGAGCAGCATAGGGGACAGTTGCCCAAGTGAGTCCTGCCTTCCTCTGGAGTAGCATCCTGAAAGAACAGACAGTACACCTATTGGAAAGGAAAAATTGACAGTGACCCTTTTGCCCACAAAGTTGGTTTTGCTCTTCAGGATGGGATCTTCGATGCACTGACAAAACATCCCACTTTTATATCCGAAAGGCCCATGACGACAACAACTCTGGCACAATCGATATGCACCACTGTCATACGCCCTGACCCATGACCCCACTGCAGCTGTTAAGGAGACTTTCTACTCTGATCTTTTGAAATCTCTACTGTTCTGCTAAATGAAAAAATTGATAATTCTGCTGGTGAGTTTTAACATCAGATTGGAGAGGAGCCATTGTGGGGAAAAACTAGGGTGGATAAAAGATAAGTAAATTATATCCTACTGCTGACAGTATGCGCTTTGCATGATCTAGTCATAACACATGACATCGTCTAACTTAAGGACAATTGCAAAACTACATAAAGGCATTCTGGATCAAAGCACTGATCCCTCCTGGATTATTTGATTGTGTCAAAGATATGAGTGATGTCTGTATTACTTGATCCAAAGGGTGGGGGGTGGGTTGGGTTGCTATTGCCTTTCTGATAAATCATCATGTTGTTTGTTCAATGATGTGCATCCACCTAAGACCCAAACATCCAAGAGGAGAACAATCCCTAATTCAACCCTAATGCAGCCTGACTGAAGTGAGGAATTTTAAGTATAGCTCCCAGCCAATCTGGAAAATTTTCATGTATCTGACTCCCTTCGAGGTTAGAGGATGAAATGAGGTTACCTGTGCGAGATGCTTATGCCAAGACGATTGGGTTCAAACATAGTTGTCGTCATGAGTGTTGAGTGAAACATTGAGGATGTATTTGACTTTCTGGATTAGAAAAAAATGAGTTGCCTTCTGTGCCTCGTAGAGTAGCCCAAGATTGCAACTTGCTAATGTACTTTTTCCAACAGCTCAAAGCTGACACCTAAGACAAATCTCAAATGTAAAGGACATATGGTGGGATGAGACCATCAAAGATTCAATAATGCTGACTTTCATAATATGTAGAGCTTTTCTGAAGACCAATAGAGCCTTCTAAAGACAAAAGTCAAATTGCCAATATCCCCTTTGCAGACAGGATGCTGTCTTCCCATAACAATTACATTGGTCAATGCTGGAGTGAACGGTCAATCCACATTGGCAGCTGATACTCCGCTGGCTGTTGCCCAGTACTCTTCAGTTGAATCTATGGGACAGCTACCATCAATGAGAAAGCCACAGTAAACAGACAAATGAAGAACAAAGTCTGCAGCAGTGATGTTCCACCATCAAAGTTGATGATTGGTGGGCTTAGATCATGATTCCACGCAATGCTCTGACAGATTTTGGATGGAAAGAATCCCTGTCCTTTTCAGTCCTACCAATTTCAGGATTGCAGCAGTTTTAAGAATCTTGGAGAAGGGAGATAAAGCATGTTGTACCAACGATAGCGAAAGTTGTGACATTCTCCTGAATCGTTTACTTCCTGTGCATGAGCAAACATGGAGACAGTGACTCTGTTGTGGTTTGTGTTGTCAGGTAAATCGCAAGAAAAATGTTGAACAGCAGCATGAACTCCTCATTGCGTTTGTTGACCTGACTTGATCATTTGCCACAGAAGTTGTGGAGCCCTGTAAATGTGTTCCAAGGATTTGGGTGTCTATGAAGCTTCACAATCTAGCAACTGCTTCATGATATGGCTGCAACTACCTTGAATGGGAGATTGCAAACCTGCTTCAAAATCTTGCTAATGTCAAGCAAGGCTGTATGAAAGCACTGATACAATAACTGTGGCTATTGACCATCTCTGAGATCAACTGCTTTCTGAAGTCAGTATTGATTACTGCCTAGATTCAAAACACTTCAGCTTTAGTTGCCACTTTGTCAAACTGAGTTGACCATTATAGACATGCAAGATCTGCAGTGCCTTCGCCCCCAGCACTAGATTTGCGAGTCATCCTCAATCTCCTCAATTATGAATACAAGAAGCTTGGCCTGTGCTTGAGCGTTGCTTTTTTTTTAAACAAAAAGCTCCCCAGACAAATCTGTTTAGCTAAATATTCTATTTTCCATTTTTATGTTGAAGTAGAGACTCTGGGATATATTGAACACTTCATATACCATAGCAACTATCTTCCTGAAAAGGCCACCATTGATGAGAGAATGCAGCAATGGATTAGTTGTTCCTACTATGAGCTATGATCGTATTTGGCAACTAAGGTGGCCACAAGTCTACAAAACTCCTAATGTAGCTGTTATCACCTCACTCTTACATTTAAACTCTCCTTAAAGGTGTGAGGTTGAAGCTTTTCATCTTGTGCTATTCAGGAATAAGATGCAAGAAAGCAATTTCAGAAAGGGTGCAACAATTTTCTACAGTATGCGACTATGGTGCTAATGGAGTATGGTTGACTGAGATCAGGAATTGGTAACTGCTCCTAGTTCATGCAGAACAGATAACTGTGGATCAGTGACTGGTCAATGTGAGAAGTGCCATCAGCAATACTTGTCACATCCTCTGGATCCAATGGGAGGACTGTTTATTAAAGAAGAACTAGTAGCAGGAGATTCAGCCGCTCAAGCTTGCCCTGCTATTCTAAGATCATGGTAGATGTGCCCGAGGCCTCAACTGCTCCTCTTTCATGTCAGCTCTTCATAGCCCTCCATTCCGATACTTCAAAAGACCTATCTACTTTCTCTTCAAATGCCTTCACGATCTAGCCTCCACAATTCTCTGGAGAAGAGAATTCTAGGCATTCACTGCCCTCAGAAGAAATTACTTTGTCTGTTTTAAATGAGTATTCTCCTTATTCTGTCACTGTACCATAACGCAAGAGACCCCTTCAGATGAAACATTATCTCCATATCTACCTTGTCCAAGCCCTTAAGAATTTTATTGTTCAATTGGATTATCTCTCATTCTTCTGAATTTGAATGAACAAAGGCCTAACCTGTTGGGCTGCTTTTGATAAGTCAACCCTTTTATGCCAGGAATCAACCTAGTGAATTTCTTTTGAACTGCCTGCAGTGTCATTATAAGCTTTCTTTGATGTGATGACCTAAAGCTTTTGGCAGAGGCAACATTCTGGGTCTGGTCAGTGGCGATGGAGGCTGCTTCAGCATGCTTCAGTCCTTAGGGACAGCTGTGGTATTAGGCAACGTCCTGTAGCCACTTGTGAAATCAAGAAGCTGTGGTTGGAACAAAAAATGACATTTGTCTTTGTATGCATTACATTTTTATAACCTATTTAATTAAAAGGGTGCTGGATTAATTATGGTGACATGTGATTTTACTGTATTTTGTAATAGCAATTTATTGTTACAAGTATTTATATTAAATTGTACACCGTATGCAAGGTGTGGCTTCACTAACACCCTGTAGAGTTGTAATGCGACTTCCCTATTTTTAAGCTCTAACTCCTAAACATTCCATTTTCCCAAATTCCTTTATTGCTTGCTTGCACCTGCATGCTAACATTTTGTTTCATGTACAAAAATACCCAGATTGATCATGTCCTTTAAGCCAGTTTCAAAAGCATTTTGGTCAAACTGCAAAATCAACTACGATGAACAGGATACTCTGATGGCTGAAATGCACCTCACTTGATTGATTGAGTCTCTTTGATTCCATAACCTCCTGCTGTATGCCTAGTCTGACAGATATGACCAAGTTTCTAATCGTAGTGATGCTGCTGAGGTGTTCTTTGATATTGGAGCTACCACCACACACTGTGTGCCCTTGCTATTCCCATTGCTTCTTTCAACTGGTGTTCAATGTGAATTACAGCTCTCTCGGTTTGGGGGGTGACAGCCAACTATTCCATCCAATATCTAGTCTTTATCCTCCAATTTGAAACTGTTGGTTTAGTTCTACTCTTAACTATCTGATTATACACAGAATATTTTCAGTAATAGCTTAAATAAAAATGTTGAGAGTACTTAGATTAGATAACTCTGCTTATCTCTCAGCAGATGCTATCATTGCAGGTCATTGACTTTTTTTAGTGTTTTATGTTTTTATTTAAAATTTCCAGCATCTGAAGTAACTTGCTGTAGCGTCTGTTCCTTTACTCTGGAATTCTCGTCCTTGACTGCCTTTCCTTTACACTTGCATTGTCAACAGGCAAGGAGTTTGCCTTCATGTGGGCTACTGACAGCCACCTCTGTATTGCTACCTCTTTCAAACCCCTTTATGACCTCTGAACAAGCTCTCTCATAATCCATGTGGTGAGCTGCATTTTCCTTGAACTAAATGGTGAGGGTTAGTGCTATCATCTTTGGCCCCTGTCAAATGTCAATTCTGGAGAAAGTGAGGACTGCAGATGCTGGAGATTAGAGTCGAGTGGGGTGCTGGAAAAGCACAGCAGGTCAGGTGTAATCAGAGGAGCAGGAGAATCTATGTTTCGGGCAAGGGCCCTTCATTGGGATTCCTGCTCCTCTGGTGCTGCCTGACCTGTGCTTTTCCAGCACCCCACTCTTGACAAATGTCCATTCCAGCTAGTGATCGCCTCTGCCTTTGACCACTGTCAGAGGCAAAACTAAATTGTTTGTTTGTGGCTTAAATATTCTATGGAAATTCAAGCAGTGGTTGTATCCTCATTCTCTTCTCTTTTCTCCCTAAAGATTGCTAACTTCAACTTTTAAGTTGCTTGTTCGAGCTCTCCTTTCAATGTTTAGGATATCAACAGTCACTTGGTAGTCCACAACTTGAGAACTGCTGGAAAAACCACCAACTGAAGGAGGTTGCGGAATCAGAAAGACTTGATTGGGTGAATGAGCTGGGTTTCAGCCATCAGGGCAGCATCCTGACCATCATAATTTTAAAAATCAACTATTTTCCACTCAAGCAGATTGGCCAGGAATACAGAATTTCAAAAGGTGCTGGTGGTTGACCAGTTGTCTGACAACAGAGATGTTGCCATGGTACAAATTAGGACACCATTAGAATTCAGTTGTAATTAATTCTGGGTATTCACTTTTCTTACGTTTTGCAGGAAATGAAGATTAAGCAAGCTTCTGATCACTCTGTTAATAAACACTATATAGGACTTCCTGCCACTTGTTTCTCTGCGGGTATCAGTGAAGTCTTTTGGGTACAAATTTTTCAGTAGAGTTTATGTAATTGCAGGATTGTGATATCTCTTTTTTTTCTCCAGAATGTAGTGAAGTATGTAGTCAGTAGACTCTGATTGCTGAAGAACTGTTGAAGTCATAGAGTCAGATGTACAGCGTGGAAACAGATCCTTCAGTCCAACTCGTTCATGCCAACTAGATATCCCAAACTATTCTGGTCCTATTTACCAACATTACTCAATCCCTCTAAATACATCCTATTCATATACCCATCCAGGTGCCTTTCAAATGTTGTAATTGTACCAGCCTCCAACATTTCCCCTTGTAGTTCATTCTATATAGCTACCACCCTCTGTATGAGAAAGTTGCCCCTTCAGTCTCTTTTATATCTTTCCCCTCTCACCCTAAACCTATGCACAGGGAAAAGAATTTGTCTATTTACCCTATCCATATCCCTCATGATTTTGTAAATCTTTCAGCCTTGTCTGGTGTTGTCTATTCCTGGTGTTAGTTTTTGACAGGACAGTAAAATTAAAGCAATGTAAGATTTCACTTTCTGATAGTTACAATTGAGTCAAAATTTATTGTTGGTTCATTCACACTTTTGGTAAGCATTCATTACAAAATAAAATTAGTGGAATGCACCATTAATTTTGGAGCATTCCTTCTCTGTTTGTAAATGCTGTGTGCATGTGGAATGCATGATGACTGTCATGATGTGAGGCAAGTCTCTGAACCAAATTATTTAATCAATCATGTTTATTTTCTGTACATTGTGAAGGAGAATTGGGCACACAGAAACAATTGCAGCGGCAATAACAGAGATTTGAAAGCTATCCTAAATCTTCACTTGAGACCTCCAAACCGTTTGTAATTGCCAACTAATTTTGATTCAGATGGCGATTTTGGATTGATTTAGAGTGCATTAAATAAATTGCACTGTCTGTTTTATTGGATGACTTTGCAGTAGATACAGTCAGTGTTCTGTTTCTGAATTTATCGCATTGTAGGATTAATGATTCTACTGACCATGCTGCTCAGAATTGTGAAATACTATAGTTCATTGTGCTGTAACTGAAGTAGAGTGTGTATATGGAGGTACAAAGACTGGGTGTTCTTAAACTCACGTGCCTATGGAATGGGTGCATAGACATCCATAGATCAGTGTATAAATGACTGAGTGCCCACTTTACATATGTTTGTTTTACACATTCTGCATGCAGAAGGGAATGGTGCAGATGCAGACTGGGTACACTTGAATGTAGCAGTTGGGATGCATGGACAGGTTTGAAAGTAGTTAAGAATTGTAGATGTAAATGGAACTTTTCAGCATTTCAGTGCTCAGTTTCTGTGTTTTAAGATGAATTCTCTCCACTGTTTTCATGATGGATGAGCTAGATGGTAAATTTGCAGCCACCATCCTGTTTCCTGGTCTACTGCACAAGAGGAAGTCTAGCAAGCAGTGTCGCTTGTCTTAAACAAGGTGTGGTTTATTGCCTAATAGCAACTACTTAAAAGTTACTTTGCAACAATGTCTATCATATCAGACTGAGAAATGCCCAGATGGTAGGGCTTACTTTGTGAGATATTAAACTGTTCTGCCCTTAAGTCCGTAAGACACATACTGGGTGATGCTTCAACCACTATTCAAGCACTGTTAAACTGAAGTCCCATTTGCCTTCTTGAGTTAATGTAAAAGGTGTCACCAGTCTATTTTGAAGAACAGCAAGTAAATTGGTGTCCTGACCAATGCATATTTCTCAAATAAGAAAGTAACTTCTCCATCTGAAAGGAGAATTATGCAGATTTATGCAGGGTTATCGGAGACAACTGAAAGTATCACTAGCAATCAACTTGACTAAGAGGTTAGAAATGGAGAATTGTAGAGTTCTTGGACATTTGGAGGTGGTTACAGAAGTGGGAAGGCTGAAGCTATGGAGAAATGAATAATTAATATTTGTAGTACAGATATGTGTATTGCACTGGAGGTTTCTGCCCATCATTCATTTGTATGTTTGGCAAGTATTAAAAACTATGTTCAAATTTTGAAGCAGTTTATTAACAATGAGTTGTTATCCATGGGATGCCCATGTCTTAAGGACTCTTATGGTGTAGGGGTGGTGTCTTTGCCTTTGAACCGGTGTGATGATAATATGGCTTTGAGATATATTTTGTCCTTTTTTTTAATGAAGAAAGGTTGAGACAGAGGTAGAAAGTGGTCTGCTCAAAACCAATAAAGTTAAACAGCTTGTGAGACCATGGGTTTTTTTAAAAATTTGGAATAATGAAGCAATCTGAATGGGTGGGGTCAAGCTCTCAAACCAGATTTTCTAATTCTGCTTTCTGCGTTTTGCTGGGGTTTTGAGGTTGGATGTGGAAGTTCTTATTCCTGTCTCTCTCTGTTAGAGTGAAAAGCTGGGGTTTTCTTTGTAATTCGAGCAGCACATATGATGTGATCTATTTTACTGAATTAGTCTTTGCCAAGGATATGTTTTACAGGATGTTACTATATTGGAACAGTTAATTAGTAGTTAAGCATATTGATGGAGTTAGTTAAAACAATTATTTTATTCTGTCTGTAATTTAACTGTAGTGTGTTATGCTTAAAGTCAAGTAGTTTGACCAATCGAATTGCATCTTGAATGCAACGCCGTACCTTTTAAAATAAGAAGTTTAAATTAGATTAGCTACAGCGTAGAAACAGGCCACACGGCCTAATGAGTCCACACCGACCCTCCAAAGAGTAATCCACCCAGACCTATTTCCCTCTAACTAATGCACTAAACACGATGGACAACTTATTTTCTCAAGTTTTCTCACTGTATCTTAATCTAGACCTGAAGGTTAAGGTAGCAAGCTTATCTTGATATATTTTGAGGGGATGTGGTCTGGTCCACAACAGCAGGCAGTCTGGGTTTAGGTCCTACCTGCTCCAGAGGTAAATATTAACATCACTGAACAAGTTGGTCAGAAAATATCCATACCCTGTCCTGTCCACAGAAAACAGGACAAGTCCAGCACAGCCAATTCCTGCCTTTTAAGTCTACTCTTCATCGCAACTTGCTGAAAGGAGTCATCAGCACCTGTTAAGCAATAACCTGCTCCTTGATTTTGAATTTAAGTTCCACCAGGAGCCCTCAGCCCTTGATCTCATGACAATTGTGGTCAGAAAAGATGAACTTGAGGTGAGATGAGAATTCCTAACTTGACACCAAGGCAGCATTTGATATCTAAGAGAATGAGCAAAACTTAAGTCAGTCATAATTAGAGGGAATGTTTTCCACTGATTTGAAGTCATTTCTTGCATGAAGAAATATGATGATTGGAGGTCAGTCACCTTAAACCCAGGACATGACACAAGTTCCTTGGGGTAGTATTGAAGTCATGGCTATCTTCATTCATTCAATTTCAGATAATGAATCAGTCATGTCTGTATGCTGCAAGACTTCAGCATGGTGTGTGGTGGGTGAACATTTCTTGCTGTTTAAACAGCAAGAAAGTGACAATCTCCAACAAGGGAATCTAATCATCTCCACTTGACAGTCAATGGCTTTACCATCCCTGTATCAGCTCCTATCAACATCCTGGGAATGACTTGCTCATTTCCCACGAGGTTACAAAATCCAGGTTGGACTGTAGAAGTGTTTATAAGGCATTGGAATGTTTAGTGCACTCATTGAATCTGTAGTCAAACTCTGCCTTGCTTTATGTTTGATGTTTTATTGCTTTGGACTCAACATTTTAAAACAATCTTCCAGTATCGCAGTTGCTATAAGTTATTACATTGAGTTTTCCATGGCAGGAAAAGGTCTGGTATTGTACAGCTGTGAGATAATATCGAGTTGGAAATTGTTTAAATTGAAGAATACAGCGCTATTCAGCTTGAGTTTTATCCTTCTACTTGTGGAAAGTGACACCTCAAAAGTCTATATTGTAAAATTCTTTTGGGTTCCATTTTGCTTTTTGAAGACTTTTGTTTTATCTTTCATTTATCTTATTCATTTATTTCGCATCACTCTTAACCTATGCCTCGTAGTTCTTTTTAATACTTTCTCAATACTTGCTTTCCAACTGGCCTGGTATGAAGAACTAATGAACTTGTATCAACTCATTATACATTCCTGATGAAGGGCTTTTGCCCGAAACGTCGATTTCGAAGCTCCTTGGATGCTGCTTGAACTGCTGTGCTCTTCCAGCACCGCTAATCCAGAATCATTATATCATGTGACTTTTTTTTTAAACAGAGAATTGATGTGAGTTGAGTTGATTGGAAGCATCATAGTTTATTTTTCTTTCAATAGGCAAAGAGGAGACTGGAGCTGGAAGAAAGTGATCACCAGTACCTGGCTACTGACATTTGCACTCCAAAGGGAAAAGGAAGGGTTACAATGAGAAGCCCAAATAGTCCAAAAAGTAAGTTTAATATGATCTATCTTATTAAATAGAATAAAACTATTTACAAATTCAAGTTGGAATTCACGCTGAAGTTTTAGATTTTGTTGTAATGATTTGTTTTTAGTAAAACCCAAGTCTAGTGGGTCCAATAATTGCTGTAAATCTAATATCATATGTGACCAGAACACTGAAACTGCTGGGTTCATTTTTCTCAATTTTGTGCCAACGTTTTCCTATCAAAACGAGTTTTTGACTATTTTCTTCAGGCAGCTATAAAGCTCATTCAAGTGATTTGGATATGTTGTTATAAAGTTAGCAAGTTCAAACCTAAACTTTCATTGTTACAAGTTGTCATGCTTTTTATTGAGCCACAGAAAATCATTATCCCTTTGGATAGGGTTCAAACTTAACTTCTCCACGTGAGTGGTGATTTCCAATGAATAATTTATTGCATGGGACCTCTGCTTATTTTTGGAAACTGGAAATTTGAGCTGTTGATTTGGTTAATTACAGCTGTGTTTTTTAAGCTCTCTTTAACCTTTGAAAATTATATCAAAATTTGCAAAAAAAAAAGCAACTGCATTAAATGACTTGATGTTGTGTTCTAAATTTATCATCTTACATTTTAAAATCAACCTGCTCAGAGATATTCCTGCTGTGTGGGGAGCAGGTGGGGAGACAAACTGAGGTTACCTGATTCAGAAGTAGGGACACTATCACTGCACACAAGAGCTTCCTCTGATCTAAGTTAATTTAGAACTTGGTTAATTATGATTGGTAATGATACAGAAAATTTACCTTGCATGTTTCCATAAACAGCATATTAGTTGAATGGGCCAGTTACCCTGGTCATGAGGCAATTATTGGCTAGAACAAAGAAATTGCCTTGCTTTGAATTGTCATTATTCAGGTCCACTTGAACAAGCACCTTTTATTTTCAAGAGGTGATGTTAATTTATTTAAATCAACCTGTTTAGAGATGTTATGACACACCTCTGGAACAGTTGGAACTTGGAACCAGCGATAAAGGCACTATCTCTGACTTAGGTTATGTTAGACAATGGTAGTTAAGCAGAGATGATGTTTTGAGGGCTAATGGTGTGAAAATGTATGCCTTGACAGTGCCAGCAGTATTTCTTTCAGAAGGAACATGCTTCATTCAAAATTGAAATACAGTTGAAGTAGGAAAAGTTGACTATTGATTATTTCATAGCTGACCTGTCTCAGTTGTGATGTGTGAAATATCATTATGCTTAAGTGGGGTTAAGATGCATTGGAGAATAAATCCTCAGTTGGAAAATTAACTGTCACCTTTTATATTAACTTATTGTATCGTATCTTATTGAATGCCCTTGCAAGTTCAAGTGTATTGCATCGCATCTACTGGTTTACTTCTATTTACCCTATTAATTACATCCTATCAAAAATTTGAATAATTTGTTTCAAGCCTGTTATTAAAATGTTAAATTTGCCTGATCATACTGTGATTTTCGAAGCACTTCAAAGTTTCCTTAATAATAGATCCTAGAATTTTCCTGATGGATGATATGAGGCCAACTGGCTGATGGCTCCCCGACTCACTATTCATTTCTTGAATAGTGGTGATACACTCGTTCAACGAGCTAGTGCTAGAATCTCGAGGATTTTTGCACTACTGCCATCTTTCAGGACCGTAGTGTGTAGCCTTTGGGTCCTGAGGATGATTGGATTTTCATCTTCGGTTTCTCCAATACTTGCTTTTTTCCATGCTGATATTGGTGAAATTAACCATGTTAACCCATGGGATTGCCCTCTGTTTTTGGTATTTAATTTGTTTTCTATGAAGGCAAATATAAACAATCTTCAAAGTTTAAGCCATTTTGTCATTCCTCACAATTCTTCCTGACTCTGCCTTCCTTAAGGGATCCAAGTTTTCTTCAGTGTATAATGAGACTGGTTGTGAAAGCTCTTACAATCTGTCTTATGTTCCTTGTTTGTTTACTTTCATTCTTTTTCTCCCCCCACCTTTTGTCAACTTTTTTTGGTTGCCTTTTTCTAGTTGCTAAAATAGTCAGCCCTCAGACTACTATTCTTTACAACTTGTTGCAAATCTTTTCTTTTAATCTAATGTTTAACTTCCTTAAAACCGCAAATGACTTGAAACCTGGTCATCTTTGGACCACCGTGCTCTTTGTTAATGATATTCAATTTATGCAATGTTTGCAAGTATTGAAACATTTCCTTGCCTACCCCCCCATTATTGACAAACATTATATTATTGTCTTCATATAATTGTTCTAATTAAGTGTGCAAGTCCTAGCATTATAGGAGATGCTTTGCTAAGATTTCATTTTGAAGTATGTTGAGTGCACTCCGAAGGAGGTCATAACCATTTTCTTTATGCTAACTTTAAACAAACAACCTTCTGAGTAGTTGTCCTGTAGAGTGCTTGATTTGAGAAATTATTTCAAGAAATTTGCCACCTCTCGTAACCCCTCTCAATGCAGTCAATGTTCTGGTGGTTTTTGCACAGATTTGAAGCAGGCAGTATCTCCAGATACTAATCAGAATGGTTAATTCTCTAGTGATGTCAGATTTTATAAATATAAACCCTCAGTGCCTACCATTTGACAATTAGAATTGGCTTTATTGCGTACTTCAATGAGTGTAGTGAAAAGTTTGTAATGTCGCTGCTTTGGCGCCATCTTATGTACAGGATACCAAGGTACAGAAACGCAAGTGTTCGTTACAGAATTGAAAGGGTTAAAAAAAAAGTCTCTCATAGGAAAACCGTTTTAGAAAAAATGCCCAAATTACTCAAAGTCCAGTGGAAGAATAAAAGTTTCTTTAAGAAGTACTCAAATTATAGTGCTTTATAGTCCTTAAAGTCTATGTGTTTGGGTAGTCATAACAGCAAGTAATTGCCAAAAGGATGGGTTCAATACTGGTTGACAACAAAGTTGGTGTGCTTCACGATTTGTGACAAAATAATGGTTTAACCCTCAACTCTGTTGGAATGCGAGTAGGTCGTTGAACTCTTGTGCCTTCTTTGCAAGTTTGATTACAGAATTGTAGATGACAGAACATACCTGACTTGGTTCTCTTAAAAAGTTGCCTGCTATTCTCTCTCAGCCCTGAAGACTTTTTGCCTTAAGTATTCCGGTAATTCACATTTGAAAGTTACAGCTGAATGCATTTCCAGCATCCTATCAAGCGTTGCTTTTCAAGTTGTCATATCACTTTATGTAATAAGTTTAATTTTGTTACTAACCTTTCTATCTGTTGCCTTCAACCTGTGTCCTTTGCTTACTGACCGTTAGATCAGTGGAAGCAGTTTCTAGAGTTTCAAATTCAAACTATCAATTACCGATTTTTGTATGACTATTAAATCTCCCACGGACCACCTCTGAGAAGAATCTCAGATTGTCTCATCTCTTCACGTAATCAAACTCACTTGTAGCATTTTAGTGAAGCTTTGCTAAGCCATAAAATCCGATCCAAGTTGTGTTGTTCAGAATTGACATATTTCTTTACTTCAGACTCAACTAGTGATTTATAGAGGTTTAACATAACATTCTTCCTCGAAAGACAAAGTTTAAAATTCAATGCTCCCAAAACCTTTTGTTCTGAGCAGCCTTATCTTTTTGTCCTGCAAGACTTTTGTGTACAAGTCCAAAAATTATTCCTGCATCTCTTTACATTACAACTATTTAGCTTGTATTGCCACTCTTTATTTGTCCTTAGAAAATACATTGTCACAATTCTCTACATTAAATTTAATAACCCTTTGTGTCTGTCGACTTAACCACTATTTCCTTCAGTCCCTATTGCACTCTGAATTTCATGGCTTCTCTAAAGTTTTGAAATTATGCCCTGTCTGGGTTATCAACATATATCAAAAAAGACAGTGGTGCCGTGAATCTCCATGTCTATGTTAGACTTCCCTCTGCTTTCTGTCCTTTTAGTTACTATCGTTACAGACACTATCCCTCTAATTCACATTGGCTTTTATTTTGCTGATGTCTATTTTGGTGATACTTGTGCAATACAAATCAACTACATTGCCTTCATCAAGCCTGTCTGTTACTTCAAATAATTAATCAAGTACTATTTGGTTGTCATTTTTAATCCATATTTTGCTAAGTGTCCATTAATTTTGTCTGGGACAAACAAGGAATACGCCATGCAGTTCTCTAGCATTCTGGCACCATCCTAGCATCTAAGGAGCATTGGAAGATTGTGCCCAGACCCTGTGCTGTTTCTACCTTTTCACTACTTGTGCCCTATTTGGGTAAGCTATTTACCTTGAGCATGATGAATCTTTCATGTGTCCCCTCTTCCATTTCCATCCTACCAAATTGTTTAACTCCTCTTTCTTTAATCTTGACGTTGGCAACATCTCCAGTAAAGTCAAATAGTTTGTTTTTAGGCTGCCAAACACTTGACAACACCTCCTCTGAAATTTATTGCCATCTATTTTATTTACACTTTTTTCAGCACGCAACTTACCTTCTTGTTCTTTTGCCTCTTCAACTTTTTTCTTGTTCTTCTCGTGCTGTATTTTGTTTGTATTTCCCTCAGTTCTTTGAATTATGAATTGATTGTCCTCCTTTCTTCTGTTTCTTTGTATTCTCTCTACATTTGGACATCTTGGGAGGTATACTTTGGATGCACTTGCTCCATTTTCCTTGCTTGTATCTGAGCCACCACTACTTTCGAAGACTTTCCCTAGCTCACGGTGATTTTTTTTTTAACCTGTCAAATTTTAATTAATTTTGTTTAATTTTAGTCCATGAGGCACAGATCTTTTGGTCAGATCAAGTTACCCTTTTCCTGGTGGCTTTTTGTTTTGAACGTCTGTTCCTGGGTGGTCTGTGCCTTGAAAGACATTTGGCTGAATGGAAATTTTTTTTTTTGATTAAATACTTTGGGCTTAATGTTTGTTAAATGGATTGCCACCCTGCCGATCTTGTGGTTTCTCCTTTAGACTGCTTACGATGAATTTAAAGGCCAATCCTCTTTCTCTATTCTCTTCCCCCATTCCATAGAGGCAAAAGTCTTAGAAGCAAAAATGCCCCACCATTCCATTAGATCATGACTGATCTAATTGTGATCTCAGTTCCACTTTCCTATCTACCCTCAATCCTCAACTCCCCCTGTCTCTCAAAAATCTAATTTAAATTAATTAACTTTGTTCAAGACCCATCCTCCACTAACTACCTTCTATGGAAAATAATTCTTCGAAGGGAAATAAAACTCGTCTGTCTTAAAAGGAGACTTTTTTTATTTTTAAAAGATTTTAGTCCCTTGTTTTAGTCTCTCTCACACAAGGAAGCATCATCTTGATAGCCACCCTATCCAGTTCCTTAAGCTACTTGTGTTTCAATATGATTACCTGTCATTCTTCTAAACTGCAGCTGATATAGGTCTAACCTCTTCAACCTTTCTTCGTAATGTAAGCACTTCATCCCAGGGAGGAAATGGAGTCTTCAAATGTGTCTTCTTTGAACTGCTTCAAAAGGCTTTTTTTTCTAACAGACACCAAAACTGTATAAAACTGTAAAACTTCCCTGCTTGTATATTGCATTCCCCTTTCAATAAATAATATTCTATTTGCTTTCCTTATCACACGCTGAAACTGCTATTTACATTTTGGTTTATGTACCATGACACCCAGATCCTTTTTGTACCAGCAAATCCTGACATCAATTTCTATTTAAATAAAATACTTGTATTTTGCTGCTGTTCTTGCCACAAAATGTTCTGTAAGTTTGAATGCATCACATCTGTGTTCTCCTCTATCTACCACAAATATTAATTCCTCAAAAAAGCTCTAATAGATTAGTTAAACATTATATTTCCCTTTCACAAAGCCATATTATCTCTACCTAATCAAATTAGATATTCTAAGTAGCTTTCTATAACTCATTAATAATGATTCCTGGAATTACCAAAGGACAGGTGTTAGGCGAAATGGACTACAGTTTCCTGTCTTTGAGTCCCTCCTTAACTGAAGGTGATACATCAGCTAATTTCCAATCCAATGGTATATTCAAGAATCTTAAGCAAAACTATTTTATTATCTATCATATCTATGCGACTGAGTGCTTGAGAATATAAAGCTGATTTCGTTCATTAGTTTTGAAAACAAGGTAATGAACTTTGTGCTTTTCACGTGAGACACACTGAGCATGTCAAGATGTATTTTCTTATGTCGTCATTGGTGTTTGTTTTGGTCAAGAATTTTACTAATCCATTGAGTTTGATTTAACATTGTTTTGACGAAAAATATACTTTCACTGTATCATTCAATTTAGGAGGTGGATGGTATTGGATGAGCAATAGGAAGCTGTATTGGATGATCTTAAATATTCTAGGTTAGAGTTGAATTAAGCTATTATCTGAGCTCTAGTTTTCTTCTGGGCTATGAGAGCCAAGTTGTTGCCAAAAGTACAAGGATTTCCATTTCTCAGCACTTTTATGATTGAAACATGTCTACTTATGGAGGATCAATTCCGTGGGTAAAAATTGGATAGCTGTGTGTAAATTAGAGACTTGGTCACTTTGCACTAAAATAAACGATTCAAAGCATGATGCCCTTTTGATAGTGCCCTCAAAAAGGAATCATTTCTCCCATTGCTACCCCAAGACTGAATAAACCTTACCAGACAGACAGGTGAAATGGTGTAACTGAGAGCATTTTTGGGCAGCATGTTTTTTCTATTGGACTCTTTGCTTCCATTTCAGGGTGTGCATTTCAGAATGCAAAAATAGATCTCACTAACTTATAGGGTGCAGACTAGATGAGCAATAGGAAGCTGTTCCCATCTGTTACTTTGTTATTATTAAGTATTTGCATAGTTTCATGAGCTGTGATTAACTTTGTCAAAGTGACGCCCATGTTAGTGGATCTTCTTTTATTTAACTAGCTCCCAGGTCTCCATCAGAGAAAACTCGCTACAATACATCACTGGTTCCACTCACAAAGAATGTTGTTCAACTCTTGAGCCAGTCTTCTGATGGAGTGTTGGACTTAAATCGAGCAGCAGAGGTCTTAAATGTGCCAAAGCGAAGGATTTATGACATCACAAATGTGTTGGAGGGTATTCATCTCATTGAGAAGAAATCAAAAAATAATGTTCAATGGATGTAAGTTTTTTACTTTTTAATTCCTGTTCCTTAATTTTGTCTTTCAACTTGGATACCTACATTACCTTTCATGTGGAACTTTGCATCAGTTTATTAAAATGTGAATACTTCAGAGTATGAACACTTGAGCTATGACAACCTAGCTTGTTTTAATTTTTTTGTTTCATTTCGAGTTGACAAACTTACTGTTCAAAATGTTCTTTAAGAATACAATTGATATAATAACACATTGAGAATAAGACCAGGAGATGGTCATTCGGCCTTTTGAGTCCGCTCTGCCATTCATATAACTCTCCAACTCACTACCCTGTTCCTGCTTTCCACCCTATGATCTCTTTAGTCCAAAGATATGTCTATCTCCTTGAAAATATTCAATGTTTTGACTACAATTGCTTTCTGTGGCAGAGAACTCCACAGGTTCATCACTCTCTGGATGAAGAAACATCATCTTGTATCAGTCCTAAATGGCTTACATCATATCCTTAAACTGTGACCCCCTAGTTCTGGGCTTCCCAGTCCTTGGAAACCTTCCTGCATTTACCCTGTCTAGTTCTGTTAGAATTTTAGATGTCTATGAAAACTCTCCTTGTTTTTCTGAACTTGAGTGCAGAATGCCAAATGATGCAGTCTGTCTTCATACATCAATTCTGCAATCCTAGGAATCAGTCTAGTTGACTTTCATTGCCCTCCCTCCATAATTGGAACGTCATCATCGGATAAGGAGACCAAAACTGCATTCAGTGCTGAAGGTGTGGCCTCACAAAGACTCTGTATGAGTACAGTAAGATATCCCCGCTCGTGAATCTGAATACTCTTGGTCCAAAGGTGAACATACCATTAGCCTATTTCACTACTTGCTGTACCTGCAAGCGTGCTTTCAGTGACCGGTATGCAAGGACATCCAGGTCTAGCTGCACCTCCCCCTTCCCAATCTATTGCCATTCAGACAACCTGCCGCCTTGTTTTTACGACCAAAGTGGATAACTTCACTTATTCACATTTTACTTCCTCTACCATGCATTGCCCACACCTTTTGATCTTTCATCCATTAGGATGATTGAGCTTGTAAAACTGGTATTGTTGTGTTGAAATCCATTTTATTTGCTTTTTAGTACTTTGGAGAGGTAATTTATTTTACTTTAAAGGGTAATCTCATTTCCTGTAGAATGTATGCTGCTCCTTATATTGTCAAAGCCGTCTGTAGGTACAGCTTGCATCTTTGGCAAGAGATAAGTAGCAGAAATAACTGATCATTTTAGCTCAGTTGGCTGAATGGCTGGTTTACAATGCAATGTGATGCCAGCACTGTGGGTTTGATTCCCATATCGGTCAAGGTTACCTTTTCAATCCCTCCCCTTCTGGTATGCTGACCTTCTAGTTGGACCACCACCAATCGTCTAGCGGGATGTCAGTGAGTTGTATTGGCAAGGCCAGCATTTGCTGTCTGTCCCTAATTGAGGTTAAGAAGGTGGTAGTGAGCCACTGTAGTCAATGATACAACTATATCCACAATGCTGTTGGGGTGGAATTTGATAAAATGGCAGTGAAGTGTAATATATTTTCAAGATTGGCTAGTGTGACCTGGATGTGAACATGGAGGAGATGGTATTCTGATATTCCAATTGCCCTTGTTCTGAGGGATTTTAGAAGTCACTGTTCCTGTTAATGGTATTGAAGTAACTTTGATAAGTTGAGGTAGTGCATTTTAAACTTATTTCTCTTCCATCATCATGTCATGTTTGCAGCACCATTGCTGCATGAGACAGCATCTCGCCACATTTTCAGGGTAAAACAAGAAAAGCTGGGAACATATGTAAGAATGTGAAACATAAATAAGAGCAGGAGTAGGCCATTCAGACCCTCAAGGCTATCCAATCATTCAGCAAGGTCATAACTGATCTGCACCCAGCCTTAACTTCTCTTTAGCTCCATTCCTCGTAACTCCTCTGCTTTCCTTCAAATTGATTTTCCTTGGGTACAAACTGGTGAGGTCAGTGTGTAGCTACGATCCAAGTCGATGCGCCATTTGTGGAATGTTGGAGCAGCTGAACACGGAATATTGCCCTCAACTCCCCAAAGTGGCAAAAAAAACTATCTCCCTAAGTACTTTGTGATCTAGCCTCCACAAACCTGTGGGGTAGAGAATACCAGTCACAGCCTTCTGGAAGATGAAAGTCTTTTGTATCAATGTGCCTGTTTATCTGTAAATATGTCCCCGTTATTTAGTTAAATGGTTAACCTCATGAGTGGAAACATCTGCTCAACGTGTATCCTGTCTAGCCTCACTCAGATTTGAGTATGTTTTATTAAAGTCACTTTTCATTCTCCTAAACTGTAATGAATAAAGGCCTAACCTGTTTGTGTTCTTGATGAGTTAACCCCTTTTATGCCAGGAGTCAGCAGTGATTTTTCTTTTGAACTGCTTCCCAAACCAGCATATTCTTTATTAAAAACTATCTAGCTTTTCAGTGTTACTGAGTACCGTTGTAAGAATCTGAGCCTTGTTATTGGTCATGTCCATATTTCTATATCAGAAACTTGAGTTATAACAGGACATGGAATTTGCTGTAGATTATATGGAGTAGGCTTCTGTCCTAATCCAGCATTTGTAGCCATGTATTCAGAGACTCTGTTGTGCACATGCTTACCCACTATACTGCTATGGATGAACTGATCAATGAGAGTTTAGCATGTCCCCCAAGAAATGAGCTGAGATCTTTATGGCTGCATTGTCCTGTATTGTTGGATCCTGGCTTTTAGCTTGCTATAGCTAAAATATTTCACTGTTGTGGTTCTGTTCGCCGAGCTGGGAATTTGTCTTGCAAACGTTTCGTCCCCTGTCTAGGTGACATCCTCAGTGCTTGGGAGCCTCCTGTGAAGCGCTTCTGTGCTGTTTCCTCCGGCATTGATAGTGGCCTGTCTCTGCCGCTTCCGGTTGTCAGTTCGAGCTG
The DNA here is from genome assembly GCF_047496795.1 of Chiloscyllium punctatum. Lineage (NCBI taxonomy): Eukaryota > Metazoa > Chordata > Chondrichthyes > Orectolobiformes > Hemiscylliidae > Chiloscyllium > Chiloscyllium punctatum. Next base: position 51,540,074 of record NC_092779.1, read on the forward strand.
TCCACTGTAGTGGCCAGTATATTGGGTACAGTGGACAGCTCGAACTGACAACCGGAAGCGGCAGAGACAGGCCACTATCAATGCCGGAGGAAACAGCACAGAAGCGCTTCACAGGAGGCTCCCAAGCACTGAGGATGTCACCTAGACAGGGGACGAAACGTTTGCAAGACAAATTCCCAACTCGGCAAACAGAACCACAACAACGAGCACCCGAGCTACAAATCTTCTACCAAACTTTGAAAATATTTCACTTTTGGTCACTAGCCTGAGTGACTACTGCGTTCGGTCTGGGATTCTCAACGTGCAGGTAGTTTTGGGCTCCGAACAGTTTAGTTGATCTCGACGCAACCACCAGCTTATGCTCAAACAAAATGACTGTCAATATGACGAGCAAGTTCTGTGACATTGCACTGTAGCATGACTTATAAACATGCTCTGCAGTGAACTCAGTGGTTCTTTTTGCTCTCAGCTGTGACATTTTTGGTGAGCAATTACAATCATAAAGGAGCTCCCTGGCAACTATTCTTCTTATAAGAAATAGGCTTTATCCATAGATATTTCCTCTGGAGCAGTGGATGTTTTTTTGGGAAGTACTACTTTGACTTGTGCCAGGGTCTGATTAAAGAACTGGATAAAAGCTCAATACCGCAGTGAAATAGATCTTCATTCTGAAGCACTTCAATCAAAAGATTGTAGCATCACACTGTTACTGGATTGTATGGGAAAGCTGCTGTTCTGTTGGGGAAAAATGAAGGGTATCTTTCAACAGTTAGTTTTGTCTGTTTCACATCAGCTTCCGTCACTGGGAATTGGGTAGTGTTTTTTTTAAGAATGGAAATTTCGAAATTTCCAAAGTTGCTAATTGTCTTGGTGCTGCTTTCTGCAGGGGTTGCAGCCTGATGGACAATGATGGCATGCTGAAGCGATGCCAGGGTCTGAACCGGGAGGTGGCTGAGCTTAACCTGAAGGAGAAGAGGTTGGATGACTTGATCCAGAGCTGTGCCTTGGACCTCAAAAAGCTAACAGAAGACTCAGAAAACCAAAGATATCCTTTCCGATTTGGTGTTCAAAGTGTTTTCTTTTTTTAAAAAAAGGATTTTGGAAAATCTGGTGCAGGCATGATGGGATTTAATGTGTTGGATGATTTGTGAAGATAGTGACATTATTGTAATAGATTTGCCAGTGGCTTTTAAGGCCTCATCAGTAAAGTTGGAGTGCACAATCAGAGGACTGAGTGAGATGTAAACAACGAGTAGAGAATTTTAGTTCATGTGGTAAGTTCTGTTAGCCTTTTGCAAGCTTAAAAATTGAATCAAGCTCTGACACACAGGTAAAACCTTCAAATAAGTAAAATTACCTGGTAATGGTAGACATTATCAGTCAGCTGGAAGAAGTTGGTTCAAAGTAGTGGGAGGCTAAACTAGCTCGTCACTGGTGACTAATGGAATTTATCTGCACTAATCAGGCTTCAGTAATTCGAAGGCTTATTTATTTGAGGCAAGTGAAGTAAATGTAAGCATAGCAGTTTTGTCTTAATACAGTGAGGCACAGATGTATCAGTGAGACTGAGAGCTGTTTTCTTTTGAGAACAAGACTAAAGGGATTAATTTCTGGGTTGGCGAGATTGTCCTATGAGATTGAGACTGGGTCTGTATTTCTTTTGTATTTCAAAGAATGGAAGGTGGATTTTGATACAACATGGGGTAAACCCTCCTGCTTAATTTAAACCAGCAGCACAGAAAAGATTTATCCCGTGCCGTAATTTGAAAGTTTGAAAGGCCAAGAACTATTTTAAATTCGAGAGGCCAAGAACTAGTTATAGTAAAAATTAACAACTTTATTTCTTAAATATAACAGAATAATAACTAACAACTATTTACAACTCCTTCCTTTAACCTATCTTTTACTTTCCCTTCTACAATACTGGTCAGATAAAACCATCTTATCTCAAAACTAGGCAGCTTTTGGTTCTTCACTGCTATCCTGTCTTCTAGGGGATTCTGCTTCATAGGTTACTGATGGATAAAGGTACCTTTTACACAGCTGCTTTTTGGGTATACTCCACATGCTGGTGGTGTGGCAGTTCTTCTCCCAACTGTTCTATTTTCCCCAGTCTTATACCCCCCAAAGCTTTGGATTGTGTCATTGGCTTTTAAGATTGTCAGTATACTAAATGCAAACTGGATTGGAGTTTGGTGTATTTTTGGAGTATAATTTAAACTGGCCCAATTCAAATGTGTTTTTGTCTCCAGGCAACACAGCTAATCCAGCTTTTGGCCAAGTGTTACATTGTTATCTTATTGAGAACACTTGGTCCTGTCAGGTATTTTTGCTAGCTTTTAACACACTTAAAGGTACAGTCCACCCACATCTTCATAACAATCTCATTTTTGATGTTTTCATAATCAACCTGTTCAGTGATGCTTTTACACACCTCAGGATCAAGTGGAACTTGGACCTGGGCCTCCTGCCTCAGAGATAGGGATAGTTCCACTGTGACACCAGAAAACTTTTAAAGGACATGATGGATGTATTTAAGATGCTTTCCCTTGGGGTGGTGATGGTATGGCTTCAGAAGGTGTATTTTGTAGTTTTTTTGTATTGGAGAGGTTGAGACAGAGGTGCCAAATGGTCTATTCCTAGCCAATGAAGTAAACAGCTTATGAGTTATTGGAGTTTTGATTAAAGTTTGAACAGTAGAAGCACCTCTCCCTGGACTAGAGAATTGTATGTGAGACCATCTATTTTACTGAATTTGCCTTTGTGAAGGCTATGTTTGAGGTGTTATTATTTTGGAACTGTTGCTGTTTAGTAGTTAAATCTATTATTCTATGAAGTTTTCCAATAGAGTTAAGTTATTCTGATTCTTCATCCTTTTGTTTGTAATTTTAATAGTGTAAGAATGAAGTGTTTTGCTTCAAGCCTGGTAGTTCGACTAATTGATTAGCATGCAGAACGCACTGCCTTATTAGCCTTTAAAAATAAGAAAAGGTTGGGGATTAAATTACTGTCTTAATATATTTTGAGGGGGTTTAGTCTGGTTCTTGCGCCTATTAGTGGGGGGTGCTTTCATAGGATAAGGGATAGCCATCTAAGACTGGTGTCAAAATTCATTCACTGAGGCTGTTGAATCATAATTTCTCTGCCCCTGCCAGTTTGGAAGCTCATTCAAGGGAAATGAAGACTTTGCGGAAAAGTGGCATTGATACAGATCTCAATAAATAGTTGATTAGGGTTGTCAAACTCTTCCTCATTCATAGATGGTGTCACTAGCTAGGCCAGTGTTTATAGCCCATTCCATATTATCCAGAGGGCAGATTGTTATTCAATGTCTAACTTACACCCCTTGACATCTGACACATTAAATTATGTGACTTATCAGGACATCAGAAAGATCCAGAGTTTCAAAGGCCAAGTGGTAATAGCTGTGAAAGCTCCTCCTGAAACCAGGTTGGAAGTATCTGATCCTTATGATGTAAGTTGATGCTCATTGGAGAGAGACTGATCGCATGTAATCAGCTGTAGTGTTTAATATTGCCTTATTTTTAAAGGATTATTTTTGCACACTGAATTGCCCTTGTCCTGATCACAGTAGAATTAAGTCTTGTACATTTCACACAAGTGATCATTGACGTAAATTTGAAATAGTGTGTTTGAATTCTAAAGATTATTTAACCAGTTTATGGAAAATAAGCTATTTTACAATCATTGACCTAATTTTTGATTTTCTATCATTTTTATATTTTAAATTTTTAGAATTTCCAGATACATTTATTGAGCTCTAAAGGCCCTATTGAGGTTTATTTGTGTCCAGATGATGCTGGAACATCTAATAGTCCATTGAAAGCTGCCAGTCAAGAGCATTCTAGGAGTATTTCCCAGTCACATGTCTGTGGTAAGTTCTGGACAATGATTTATTTTTGACCTGTATGTTGTGTGTTTTAGACGACATGTCTCAAATGTCAATTACATTTTTTAAAAAGAAAGCAACCATGATTTATTTCTCAAAATTAAAGTGAAAGCTAGCTGAATTTGAGTCGAAGCTTGATTCGACCCTTCTTGGAGGTGTTGCCTCCCAATTATCCTATTATGAGAATGAAATAGAAGCCCCGAGTCTGTGCCAAAAAAAATGATGCCAGAGGTGCAAGCGCTTTTGTATTCAACAAGTTCATAAATGTTATTACACATGTTGCAGTTGTTATGGGTATGTTCCATGCTGGGAATTTGGATTGCAGACATTTGTCCCCTTTCTAGGTGACATCCTCAGTGCTGTGGAGCTTCCTGTGAAGCTCTGCTGTACGGAGTCGGTTGGGTTGTGGATTTGTTCCCATTGCTTCCAGTTGCCAGTTCCGGTTGTTCTGTGCAGTGTTTGGTATATGGGGTCTTGGTCAATGTGTTTATTTCTGGAGGCTTTGGGTGAGTGCCATGTTTGTAAGAGTTCTCTGGCCATCCTCTGTTTGGTTTGACCTATTATAGTGTGGTCCTTGTCATCTGTGTGCATAGATACCAGGGATAACTGGTAGTGGCGTTTAGTGGCTGTTTGTTCATGAATGTGGATTGCTAGTTGTCTGCCTGCTTGTCCTATATAGTGTTTTGTGCAGTTTCTACACTGAATCCTGCATGTGATGGGTATTGGGTCTTTTGTTCTGGTGAGTTGTCTTGAACGTGGCTGTTGGTTTATGTGCTGTCATAAATCAGTGGTCAGTGGAGTCTGGCTGTCAGTTCTGAGACTTTTTTGTAATGTAAGGTAGAGTGGTGACTATGGCTTGTTGCACATCCTCACCATATTGTCTGTCAGCCAGACATCTGCAGATGAAGTTGCAGTGATATGTTTTTGACAGAGGCTTTGTGGAGGTGGTGTTCTTTTTGTAGATAGGAAGTGCTGCAGTGTATTGTAGCCCTTTTTGGTGGTTGCTGTTATTCAGGATCTGATTGGTATGTGTGGCTTTTTTTGTTCAGTTTTTTTTTGTTGTGTGTTCTCCATTTTGTGTTCATCACATACAGGAATGGGATTTGGTTGTTAATTTCTTCCCCTCTCTCCTAAATTTGATCCCTATGAGCATGGTGCTGATAATTTGGGATGTGCTCTCGATCCCTGTTGTTTAACTGTACAAAAGTCCACGTATCTGATCCAAAGTTTGGGTTGGATTTGTGGGAGGGCTGTTTGTTCCAGTCTTTGCATCACTACTTATGCGGTGAGCCCGTATGTTCCCCATTGATTTGTTCATATTCTGGCTTGAATATGAAGTGTGTTGTCACGCATGGGTCCTGTAGTTTAAGTAGGCAGTCCTCTTCTGTTTGTCCAGGAGGTTGGCTATTGTCAACTGAGGTAAACTGCACCGTTACATCGAATGAGACCCTATTGCTTCATCCTTGTCTATGTTTATGTTCTTGATATTGTCTAGGAATTCCTGTGATTATTGTATTGAGTGTTTGGATCTGCTGGCTAGATGTTTTGAGTTTCTGTTTCAGTTCTTTTGCCTGTTTGTGATGGAGTTCCTCGAAGTGCCACAATGAGTCTGAGTGGTATGTCTGGTTTGTGTACCTTTTTAAATAATCCGTAAAATTGTGGGGTGTTGGTACCTTCTGGTTTCACCCTTTTGTAGATCTGTCTTGGTCATCAGTCCATTTTTGTGCAGGTTCCATAGTGTGTTTATTCTATTAGTTAAATGTGGTGTGGGGTCATTCTTCCCCTGTAGGTAGGTGTCGGTTCTGCAAGTGGATTTTCTGCTTGTTTTTATGTAGTCAGTTTTATTTATGATTACTGTTATTCTGCCTTTATCTGCTGGTAATATGATTGTTTTCATCCTCCTTTTGTGTTTTTGGGGATTCTCTCCTTTTGTGTTGAGGTTGTTTTTGTTTCCTTTTGTCAATAAGGGTACAATGGTTTGTCTGACCGTTTACTGTGTCTCTTCAATTAGTCTGTTTGTTCTGAGCCTATATTCTAGTGCAGCTAGCAAGTCTGTTTTTTGGCATCCTTGTGGTTTTAATTGAGTCACTTAACTAGCATTGCTTTTTCTGTGTCTGTGAGCTGTCTGTTGGATAGGTTTCTTACCCAGGTTTCTGTCATGTTGTCTTTTCTGCTGTTGGTTAGTTTAGTCATTTTGTCGTGTGGTTTCTTTTTTTTTCTGTGGTTTGGTTCTGTCCTGTTGGGATGGCTTGTTCGATTGTTACAGTCCACTTCTGATTGTTAATTTCAAAAGCGACCAATTTTTGGCATGCAGTTTCTTGTCTGCACCTGTGTTGTGTGCACTTGTAATCATAATCTGGATCATCATGATGCAGTTTTATCTGGTTGTTTCTCTGGCTTATGGGTTGATTGGCTTTCTGTACCCTTTTGTAATGGTTAAAAGAACAGGGATCAAGAGCACTCATCAGATTATCGACACCACGCTCACAGGGATCAAATTTATAAGAAGAGGAAATTAACAACTAACTCCCATTCCTGGACGTGATGGTAGAGAAGACTGAGAATGCACAACAAAAGTATACAGAAATGTCACACACTGAGCAGATCCTGAATTAGAACAACAATCACCCAAACACACCCAAGCAAAGCTGCATGAGGACCCTGTTCCAAAGGGCTACAATACACTGCAACACTCCCATTTGCAAAGAGAAGAAAAACCTTCATAAAGTCTTTGCCAAGAACTGATCCCCACAGCTTCATCCACAGATGCCTGACAGACAGACAATGCGATGAGTTCATGCCATGACCCAACACACCACTCCATCTTCTATTTTAAAAGAAAAAGTCTCTGAACTGAAGGGGAAAGCTTTGAGATTTAAGGGGGCAACTTTTCCACACTGGGTCGTATGTGTATGGAATGAGTTGCCAGATTGGAGGCAAATATGATTACAACATTTAAAAGGGATATGGATATATAAAAAGGAAGGGTTTAGAGTAATATGGGCCAGGTGCTGGCAGGTGGGACAAGATTGCATTGGGATATCTGGTCGGCATGGTCGAGTTGAACCAAAGGATCTGTTTCCGTGCTGTACATCTCTATAACAGCCAGACTCCTCCGACCACTCAGTTTTTGCGCTGACGTAAATCAGACAGCCACGCTCAGATAACAGCTCACCAGAACAAGAGACCTAATATCCATGATGTGCAGGACAAACATAGTGTACAAGGTTCCATGCAGAGACTGCACAAAACACTGAAGAGGAGAAACAGGTAGACAACATCTGCACTTGTGAACTTGAAATAGCCATGAAACGTCACAACCAACTGCCCCGGGTATCTATACACACAGGTGATGAAGACGACAATTTTGACTGGGACAACAGAAGAATAATAAATCAAGCCCAGCAGAGTACAGCCAGTGATTTCCTAAAAGCATGACACTCCTCCACGGGCTCCATCCATAAACTCATTGACCTAGACCATTGCAACAAACAACTGGAATGAAGCCACATAAATTCCAACTGACACTGTGGGCCAGAGCTTCACCTGAGGATCCACAGCACTGAGGGTGTCACCTCGAGAGGGGACAAAATGTCTGCAGTCAAAATTCCCAGTTCAGTGAACATATTCACACCAAATCTCTCTGGAGTAGGTCCAGAGAGAGTCAATGTACCAGTGTGTCACAATGCTGACGGCTAAGAGTTTTGCTCATCCCTTAAGTAGAATCACTATAACTCTCTCATTTTGTATTAAAATCTTCATAATTTATCCAGAGCTCCAAGGTTATAAGCCAGCAACAAAGAATGAACAGATAAGAGAGAAAGCTGCAACATGGCTTAATGAATTATGAAGGTTTTAATAGAATATGTGAGGGGCATAGTGATTCCGCTGTGGGGATGAGCAAGACTCTTGGCTGACAGCATCAGGCAGCCATCACAAAATTAAGTTCAAAAGAATTTTCTTCACCTAGAGAACCTGTGAATATGGACTTGCTATTATGGAGTGTTGAGGTGAATTGCAAAAATGCATTTTAGGGGAGGCTTGGTAAGCTTAGGATGAAGAAGGATAAATAACTCTTCTGATACTTAGGTGAGAATGGAAAGGTGAAGGCTTGAGTGAAACAGATCCTGCAATGGACTGGTTGAACTGGACAGCCTGACTGCTATATATTCGGTTTATTAGGTCACCCCACATAACTGACTAACACGAAACAAAGTAGTCTGTTCCAAGATTTCAATGTGTCATTTTGAAACATAGAACATTACAGCGCAGTACAGGCCCTTTGGCCCTTGATGTTGTGCCGACCTGTGGAACCAATCTGAAACTCCTCTAACCGACACACTTCTATTCTTGTCCATATGCCTATCCAGTGACCATTTAAATGCCCTTTAAAGTTGGTGAGTCTACTACTGTCAACGACAGGAAGGAAAAAGGTTGAGATTCTGAAGGGAGATTACAGTTAGGTAGAAATTTAAAAAGGAGGTTGTCAAGGGTAGTAATATCTGGATTACCCCCCAGTGCTACAAGCTAGTGAGGGCAGGAATAGGAGGATAGAGCAGATGAATGCATGGCTGAGGAGCTGGTGTATGGGAGAAGGATTCACATTTTTGGATCATTGGAATCTCTTTTTGGGGTAGAAGTGACCTATACGAGAAGGACAGATTACACCTAAATTGGAAGGCGACTAATATACTGGCAGGGAAATTTGCTAGAGCTGCTTGGGAGGATTTAAACTAGTAAGGTGGGGGGGCCATGGGACCTAGGGAGATAATGAGGAAAGAGATCAATCTGAGACGGGTACAGTTGAGAACAGAAGTGAGTCACAGGGCAGGCAGGGACAAGGTAGGACTAATAAATTAAACTGCATTTATTTCAATGCAAGGGGCCTAACCGGGAAGGCAGATGAACTCTGGGCATGGTTAGGAACATGGGACTGGGATATCATAACAATTACAGAAACATGACTCAGGGATGGGCAGGACGGACAGCTTAATGTTTCAGGATACAAATGCTACAGGAAGGGTAGAAAGGGAGGCAAGAGAGGAGGGGGTGTTGCATTTTTGATAAGGGATAGCTGTGCAGAGGGAGGATATTCCCAGAAATACATCCAGGGAAGTTATTTGGGTGGAACTGAGAAATAAGAAAGGGATGATCACCTTATTGGGATCACCTTATAGACCCCCTAATAGTCAGCGGGAAATTGAGAAACAAACTTGAAAGGAGATCTCCGCTATCTGTAAGAATAATAGGGTAGTTATGGTAGGGGATTTTAACTTTCCAAACATAGACTGGGACTGCCATGTGTTAAAGGTTTAGATGGAGAGGGATTTGTTAAGTGTGTACAAGACAATTTTCTGATTCAGTATGTGGATGTATCTACTAGAGAAGGTGCAAAACTTGACCTACTCTTGGGAAATAAGGCAGGGCAGGTGACTGAGGTGTCAGTGGGGGAGCACTTTGGAGCCAGTAACCATAATTCTATTTGTTTTAAAATAGTGATGGAAAAGAATAGACCAGATCTAAAAGTTGAAGTTCTAAATTGGAGAAAGGTCAATTTTGACAATATTAGGCAAGAACTTTCGAAAGCTGATTGGAGGCAGATATTCGCAGGTAAAGCGATGGCTGGAAAATGAGAAGCCTTCAGAAATGAGAGAAGAATCCAGAGAAGGTATATTCCTGTCAGGGTGAAAGGGAAGGCTGGTAGGTATAGGGAATGCTGGATGACTAAAGACAGTGGGTGGCACGGTGGCACTGCTGCCTCCAGCACCAAAGACCTGGGTTCAATTCCCACCTCAGGCGACTGACTGTGTGGAGTTTTCACGTTCTCCCCGTGTCTGCGTGGGTTTCCTCCGGGTGCTCCGGTTTCCTCCCACAGTTCAAAGATGTGCAGGTTAGGTGAATTGGCCATGTTAAATTGCCCGTAGTGTTAGGTGAAGGGGTGCATTTTGGCGGGTCGGTGTGGACTTGTTGGGCCAAAGGGCCTGTTTCCACACTAAGTAATCTAATCTAATCTACGTTGAGGGTTTGGTTAAGAAAAAGAAGGAAGCATATGTCAGGTATGGACAGGATAGATCGAGTGAATCCTTGGAGTATACTTAAGGGGGAAATCAGGAGGGCAAAAAGGGGACATGAGATAGCTTTGTTACACAGAATTAAGGAGAATCCAAAGGGTTTTTACAAATATATTAAGGACAAAAGGGTAACTAGGGAGAGAATAGGGCCCCTCAAACATCAGCAAGGCGGCCTTTGTGTGAAACCACAGAAAATGGTGGAGATACTAAATGAATATTTTGTATCAATATTTACTGTGGAAAAGGATATGGCAGATATAGACTGTAGGGAAATAGATGGTGACATCTTGCAAAATGTCCAGATTGCAGAGGAGGAAGTGCTGGATGTCTGAAAGGGTAAAGGTGGATAAATCCCCAGGACCTGATCAGGTGTACCCGAGAACTCTGTAGGAAGCTAGAGAAGTGATTGCTGGGCCTCTTGCTGAGATATTTGTATCATCAATAGTCACAGGTGAGGTGCCGGAAGACTGGAGGTTGGCTAATGTGGTGCCACTATTTAAGAAAGGTGGTAAAGACCAGCCAGGAAACTATAGACCAGTGAGTCTGACCTCGGTGGTGGGCGAGTTGTTGGAGGGAATCCTGAGGGACAGGATGTACATGTATTTGGAAAGGGTTAGGGATGGTCAGCATGGCTTTGTGCATGGGAAATAATGTCTCAAACTTGATTGAGTTTTTTGAAGAAGTAACAAAGATGTTTGAGGGCAGAGCAGTAGATGTGATCTATATGGATTTCAGTAATGCACTTGACAAGGTTCCCCATGGGAGACTGGTTAGCAAGGTTAGATCTCATGGAATACAGGGAGAACTAACCATTTGGATACAGAACTGGCTCAAAGGTAGAAGACAGAGGGTGGTGGTGGAGGGTTGTTTTTCAGACTGGAAGCCTGTGACCAGTGGAGTGCCACAAGGGTTGGTGCTGGGTCCTCTACTTTTTGTCATTTACATAAATGATTTGGATGCTAACGCAAGAGGTATAGTTAGTAAGTTTGCAGATGACACCAAAATTGGAGGTGTAGTGGACAGCAAAGAGGGTTACCTCAGATTACAATAGGATCTTGACCAGATGGGCCAATGGGCTGAGAAGTGGCAGATGGAGTTAAATTCAGGTAAGTGAGAGGTGCTGCATTTTGCCAAAGCAAATCTGAGCAGGACCTATATACACTTAATGGTTAGGTCTAGGGAGTGTTGCTGAACAAAGAGACCTTGGACTGCAGGTTCATAGCTCCTTGAAAGTGGAGTCGCAGGTAGATAGTATCGCGAAGAAGGTGTTTGGTATGCTTTCCTTTATTGGTTAGTATTGAGTACAGGAGTTGGGAGGTCATATTGCGGCTGTACAAGACATTGGTTAGGCCATTGTTGGAATATTGCGTGCAATTCTGGTCTCCTTCCTGTCGGAAGGATGTTGTGCAAGTTGAAAGGGTTCAGAAAAGATTTACAAGGACGTTGCCAGGGTTGGAGGATTTGAGCTATAGGGAGAGGCTGCACAGACTGGAGCTGTTTTCCCTGGAGTGTCTGAGGCTAAGGGGTGCCCTTCTCATGGTTTATAAAATTGAGTGGCATGGATAGGGCAAATAGGCAAAGTCTTTTCCCTGGGGTCGGGGAGTCCAAAACTAGAGGGCATAGGTTTAGGCTGAGAGGGAAAAGATATAAGAGACCTAAGGGGCAACTTTTTCACAGAGGGTGGTACGGGTATGGAGTGAGCTGCCAGAGGAAGTGGTGGAGGCTGGTACAATTGCAACATTTAAGAGGCATTTGGATGGGTATATGAATAGGAAGGGTTTGGAGGGATATGGGCTGGGTGCTGGCAGGTAGGACTAGATTGGGTTGGGCTATCTGGTCGGCATGGATGGGTTGGACTGTAGGGTCTGTTTCCATGCTGTACATCTCTATGACTCTATGTTGCAGGCAGTGTGTTCCACGCTCCTACTACTTAGTAAAGAAACTACCTCTGATATCTGTCCTATATCTTTCACCCCTGAATTTAAAGCTATGTCCCCTTGTGCTAGCCATCAACATCAGAGTAAAAAGGCTCTCAATGTCCAACATATCTAACCCTCTGATTATCTTTTCTGTCTCAATTAAGTCACCTCTCCATCTTCTCTCTAATGAAAACAGCCTCAAGTCCCTCTGTCTTCCCTCTATACCAGGCAACATTCTCGTTAATCTCCTCTGAACCCTTTCCAGAGCTTCCACATCCTTCGTTTAATGCAGTGACTGGCACTGTATGCAATACTCCAAATGTGGCCACACCAGAGTTTTGTACAGCTTCAGCATGACCTTATGGTTCCAAAACTCAATCCCTCTACCAATGAAAGCTAACACACCTTAACAACCCTATCAACCTGGGTGGCAACTTTCAAGGATCTATGTCCCCAGACACCTGAGATCTCTCTGCTCATCTACACTACCAAGAATCTTCCGTTAGTCCAGTACTCTGCATTCCTGTTACTCCTTTCAAAATGAATCACCTCACACTTTTCCACATTAACTCCATTTTCCATCTCTGCAACTTATCTATGTCTCTCTAAGTTAACATCCTTCGTCACTATCTACATCTCTACCGACCTTAGTATTATCTGCAATCTCCATTCTTGTATCCCCTCATCCAGGTCACTTATATAAATGACAAACCACAACGGACCCAAAACTGTTCCTTACGGTACCTGACTAGTAACTGAACTCTAGGATGAATATTTCCCATCAATCACCACCCTCTGTCGTCTTTCAGCTAGCCAATTTCTAATCCAAGCCGCTAAAACACCCTCAATCCTGAAACTCTGTGCAATACCCTACTGTATGGAACCTTTTCAAACACTTCACTAAAATCCATATATGCCACATCAACTGCTTTATCCTCATCCACCTATTAGGTTGCCTTCTCAAAGAATTCAGGAAGGTTTGTGAGGCACAACCTATCCTTCACACAAGGGTAATCAATTTATTCCTCTCTAGCTGATTATAAATCCTATCTCTTATAACCCTTCCTGATACTGTACCCACAACTGAAGTAAGACTCTCAGGCCTGTAATTTCTAGGGTTGTCTCTACTCCCTTTCTTGAACAAGGCAACATTTGCGATCCTCCAGTCTTCTGGCATGATTCCTGTAGACAATCTGGCATAAAGATAATAAGCATAAACATAAGTCAAAGGCTCAGCAGTCTCCTCCCTGGCTTCCCAGAGAGTCCTCTGATAAATCCCATCCAGCCCAGGGGGCTTATCTATTTTTACACGTTCCTAAATTGCTAACACTTCCTCCTTATGCACCTCAATCCCATCTAGTCTCATAGGCTGTATTGCTGTATTCTCCTCGACCACATTGTCTTTTCCCAGTGTGAATACTGATGAAAAATATCCATTTAGCGCTTCTACCTTTTCTGACTTCTGTACAATTTACCATGGCTATGTTTGATTGGCCCTAATCTTACTCTAGTCATTCCTTTATTCCTGATATACCTATAGAAAGCCTGAAGGTTTTCCATGACTCTACTTGCCACTGACTTCTCGTGTCCCCTCCTGGCTCCTCTTAGCTCTCTTTAGATCTTTCCTGGCTAACTTGTAACTCTCCAGTGCCCTAACTGAACCGTCACATCTCATCCTCTCATAAGCTGCCTTATTCCTCTTGAAGAGATTCAACTTCCTTAGTAAACCACGGCTCCTGCACTCCACAACTTCCTGCCTGCCTGACCGGTACATACTTATCAAGGACCTGCAGTAGCTGGTCCTTGAATAAGCTCCACATTTCAGCGGTGTGCATCCTAAATCTTGCCTAATCACATCATAATTGCCTTTTCCCCAGCTATAACTCTTGCCCTCTGATATATACCTATCCCTTTCCGTTGCCAAAGTAAACATAACCAAATTGTGGTCACTATCACCAAAGTGCTCATCTACGTCCAAATCTAACACCCAGTACCAAATCTAATGTGGCCCCACCCCTGTTGGCCTGTCTACATACTGTCAGGAAACCCTCCTGCACACATTGGACAAAAACTGACCCATCTAAATTACTTGAGTTATAGTATTCCCAGTCAATATTTGGAAAGGTAAAGCTCCCCCATAACTACTGTCATTCTCGTTCCTATTGAGGATCATCTTTGCAATCCTTACCTCTACATTCCTGGAACTATTCTGAGGCTTATAGAAAACTCCCCAACAGGGTAACCTCTCCTTTCCTGTTTCTAATCTCAGCCCATACTCAGTAAACGAGTCCTCAAATGTCCTTTCTGCAACCGTAATACTGTCCTTGACTAACAGTGCCACACTTCCCCCTCTTTTACCATTTTAGCTGTTCTTACTGAAACATCTAAATTCCTGTCCCTGCTCGACCCAAGTCTATACAATGGCCACAACATTGCAATCCCAGGTACCAACCCATGCTGCACGTTCATCCACCTTATTCTGAATGCTCCTGACATTGAAGTAGACACGCTTCAAATCAACTTCTTGCTTGCCGGTGCCTTCTTGCAATCTTGAAATCTTAGTTCTGACTTCACTACTCTCATCCTTCTGTTCACTTGAACTACAATTTTGGTTCCCATCCCCCTGCTGGATTAGTTTAAACCCACCCGAAGAGCATCAGCAAATTCCACCCCCCACCCCCATGATATTGGTACCCCTCTGGTTCAGGTGAAGACCATCCTGTTTGTAGAGGTCCCACCTACCTCAAAGAGTCCCAATTATCCAGGAACCCAAAACCTTCCCTCCTGCACCATCCCTGTAGCCATGTGTTCAACTCCCCCCTCTCCCTATTCCTTGCCTTGCTAACATGTGGCATGGGCAACAAACCAGAGACAACTGTTTGTTCTAGCTGTTAGCTTCTGCCCTAGCTCCCTGAATTTCTGCTTTAAATCCCCATCTCTCTTCCCATCTATGTCATTCGTGCCTATGTGGACCATGACTTGGGGCTGCTCCCCCTCCCCTCAAGGATCCCAAAAACATGATCAGAGACATCATGAACTCTGGCACCTGGGAGGCAACACACCAACCGTGAATCTCTCTTGTTCCCACAGAACCTCCTTTTTATCCCCCTAACTGTGAAATGTTCTGCTTCTCTTCCCCCTTTTCCTTCTGAGCAACAGGGTCAGACTCTGTGCCAGAGACCTGTTCACCATTGCTTTACCCCTGGTAAGTCGTCCCCCCGCAACAGTATCCAAAATGGTATACTTGTTGAGGGGAATGGCCACAGGGGATCCCTGCACTGCCTGTCAGTTCCCTTTCTGTCCCCTGACGGTAATCAATCTACCTTCATCTTTTTACCTGAGGTGTGACTACCAACCTGTAACTCCTCTCAATAACCCCCTCCGCCTCCCGAATGTTCGTCCAGCTCCAGCCCCTGTTCCCTAAAGCAGTTTTTGAGGAGCTGGAGCTGGAGTTGGGTGTACTTCCCACAGATGCAGTCAGCAGGGACACCTTACCTCCTACATTCTGTAGGAGGAACATTCAAGTGCCCTAAACTTCATTCCCACTATTCGAAATTCCCAATGAGACTACTGAAAAGCTAGAAAAAACTAAAGAAACGAGCCACCTTACCAATTGGCACACAGAACTCCTTTTTTTTTGTTGTTGATTAGATGAGGCCGGGTGGGTGACATTACCTGAGTAGTGTTTTAGGTAAAACAACCGCCCAAATCGAAAACCTCACTGATCCAGCAGTCCCGTGCTGCTCCTGCTGAGTGTGCACTCTGCCTGAACTTTTGTATCTTTTAACATTTACCTTCTCGTCGGGCCTCTGGTCCTCCCTTTCTCTCCTTCCACTCCAACTATCGCTGGAAAAAAAAACATTTTTCCACACTATCTCCAATATGAGATATCAACATGTTGTTTTAAAGTTTTTTCAAAACCTGTCCCACAAGTAAATAAAAACACAATACTACTACTTAAATATCTCAATGTGCCTATATCTGTAGTTCTAAATCAACAAGTTCAGACATGTTGATCCATACTTAAGAGCAGGGAGGAACTTGAACCTTGGCCTCCTTGTTCAGTGATGGATATATGGAGTTCTAATTCTACTTGTGTTTGTAGTAAGCTGCTTTAGTGTGAAGCTGCCATTGTGTATTAATCGCCAGAGAATGCTTGCTCTATAATGAACGGTTCCCTATTTGTGGCAGGAACCATTTCTACAGAAGCAAATTCTCATCCTCCTGAAATGTCATTATTCTGTTGCACTGCCTTTAATAGTTCGACATGAGAATCAGGCACTTTCAACCCAGCGTACCCATGCACATTTGATCTGTAGTGGCCTCTGTTATATGAATTTTCACTCATCTGATGAGAAGAGGATTGGAATTGACTGTGGTGCCTTTAAATTGGGAATGTTCAGCTAAGGTTCATAAACTGGGTCTTGTGAAATGAGCAAAGTGTTGCTCATAAGACTGTGACTTGAGTAGGAGTTTCCATTTTTAGAAGAGGAAAGCAAAACAAGTATTCTAATCATCTGTTCAATTTCAGTTTCCACTTTGCTGTCCTTTTATGGAGACAAATACATTTGTGAGAATGTGAATTCCCACAGTCTCTCTAATTCAGTTGTATTAGCACCTATTGGGCTGTTCAAGCACAGTGGGATTGCTGTTGAACCCAAATCTGATCTCTCCTTGCTTCCTATGTATGTTCTTGTCCCACAGGGTTGACCCTGGTAACTTGTTAAAATTGATAATATTGACTGAATTTCTCGCTTATCCCTTTGGCTTTGTCACAATGTTGTTTTTTTTTCACAAGGTTACTATGCCCTTGAGTTTTTTCCCCCCCCAGAAAGGGGATAATTGGCCAGGATCCAACTCGGCTGGGTTTGAAAGGTTTATTGGGGCCCTTTTTGTTTACTCCTAATAGATAATGCCTCCCGCCTAAGGCGTTCATGCCTTTAAAAAATACAATCAAAGGGGAGTGGCCAGCTACTTGTGTCACTAGCCTTCATTTAGATTAAGAGTTTTTGATTCAGTTCTGCAGTGTGTGTGAAGGAAGGTGGTTGGTTCTCTCCCTCTTTCTGCCCTTCTGACTTTGTAACCTGTAAGCTTTTTGTCATTTTTACTCTTTATGCTCAGGGATGTGTTTAATGGGAATGTTGCAAGTAATTTTGCAACAGCATCAAGTATGAATAGGGTAAATTATCTGGGATTCAATTTTCTGTTCTTTGTGTTTCATTCTGTAATTTTGTAAATAAGTTCTGTTTGTTTAAAACTTGGCAGTCAAATTCCCTAATTCACTCTGTGAGCATCCATTATACCAATAGCAAAGTTATGGTCTGGGCTATATGCTTAATGTTTTGAGGAGTCGCGCCAGGTTCATAACAGCTTTTTAATAGCCCTGCTTCAAATTTTCAACACAGCAGGCTAAAGGTGGAATCAGGAACTTCACTGGTCTATGTAGCTTGGAACCTGAATCCTCATTATGATTATGAATAAAAGGTGCAAGTTCTTTGGTGTGAAAGAGTCCCCTTCGTGACATGATCTGGCAAGACCGTTTTTTTAGGTTGGTTTGCTTTGAGGTGAAAAGGTAAATTGTTGTTCTCTCTGTGGAAGTGAAGTCTGGCAGAAAATACTGTAACTGAAAATTGGAAGAAGTCTGAGTACAGTCAAGGTGTATGCCAAAGATGGAGAAAGGGAAGGCAATCCATTTGAGAGTATGTTGGATGACAGAAAGATGGCACAAGAAAAGGTGCAGATGAGAAATGTTAGGTGGATCGTAGAATTGTGAACCTGGCTAATTTTATATGGATGAGGTCCTGGGTTCAAATCCTGGACAAGCCAGAGTTTCTCAGGGTTGTTAGGAAAGCATATGGTGTTTTGGCTTTCATTAACAGGGGGATTGAGTTTAAGAGCCATGAGATCTTGTTGCAAACCTATAAAACTTTGGTAAGACCGCGCTTGGAATACTGTGTCCAGTTCTGGTCGCCCTATTATAGGAAAGATGTGGATGCTTTGGAGAGGGTTCAGAGGAGGTTTACCAGGATACTGTCTGGAATAGAGGGCTTATCTTACGAAGAGAGGTTGACTGAGCTCTGACGTTTTTCATTGGAAAAAAGAAAGAAGAGAGGGGACCTAATTGAGGTGTACAAGATAATGAGAGGCATAGATAGAGTTGATAGCCAGAGACTTTTTCCCAGGGCAGAAATTGTTAACACGAGGGGTCATACTTTCCGCCAAACAGCTTAAAACTATAGAGGGGATGTCAGAGGCGGGTTCTTTACGCAGAGAGTTGAGAGAGCATGGAATGCATTGCCAGCAGCAGTTGTGGAAGCGAGGTCATTGGGGATACTTAAGAGACTGCTGGACATGCATATGGTTCCAGAAATTTGAGGGTTTGTACGTTAGGTTTACCTTACATGAGGATCAATGGTCGGCACAACATCGTGGGCTGAAGGGCCTGTTCTGTGCCGTACTGTTCTATCATCTAAGATGAAGAAGTTCTTCATCTTAATGAGAAAAAGGAGATACATATAAAGCATGAGGAGAGACTGGCATAAAACACAAGATAATCCATTTTTTTATATAATATAAATAGTCTATATTTAAAGAGGAATGTAAAGAAGAATAGTACTGGTTCAGGATCAAAAAGGAGATGAATACATTGTCCTAAATGAATACTTTCTTACGTCTTTACCAAGGAAAGCTGCCCTGCTCCTAGCAGAAGGCGAGCTAATTTGGACACTTGATTTTAAAATTGATAAGGAGGAGCTAATGGATTGGCTGATTGAATTTAGAATTTCGATAAGGCATCAGGACTCTTGAGATGCATCAAGGGAAGTGAGGGTGGAAATTGCAGAGGCATTGGCAATAAACTTGTGTTTTTGGGTGAGACAACAGAGAAGGGCTAGTGGGGTAGTCTGGAAAGGAAAAACAAAATACCTACAGAGAAATGGTGGGTAAGTGACACTAGGTTTATCACTTCGAGCCAGAATGGGCACAAGGCCAAATGGCGACTGGCTTGTATAAAACATAAATCATTACTTTGAAAATGAGCTGGCCATTATCTGGTTTCCAATACTATGTTAATGATGTGGATGTTAAGAGATATGCCATATGATTGGAAAATATCATATTAACCTGTTCATTGTTTATTTTCCATTGGCAGATTTTGATATTTCAAACAGTCAGCATGGTGACAGTTCGGGTTTACACTTTTCACCTTTAACATCTTTGAACAATATTCTGCAGCAAACTGAAGATCAGATTTCATTGCCAATGGAAGAAGAAGGACTGTTTGTCAATCTGTCTCCATCAGCTGCACAGGAAGAGTACCTACTGAGCATGGGTGATAAAGCAGGAATCAATGATCTGTTTGACTGTGATGTTGATGGGCTTTTCCCATTGGAAGATTTTTGTATGACCAATTAAGTATCTTCTTTTTGAAGTATTGAATAACTGCTACCAGTGATGGACCTAGAAACAGAATGTAAGTTTGGTAGCTGGTAAATGATAAAGGGAAATATGTACCAGTTACAGGAGTAGTAATAGAAGTTTTTGCCAGTAAAACCACAGCCAGTTATATTGACCTGAATCTCTACTGGTTGTCAGCAACTGAGGTGATATTTGCTGGTATTTCAAATTATGTATTCGCATGAAATGAAATGTCACTATTGATTACCATGCACATCTAATAATGGAGTTCTTGTGTTGGCTTTTGGCATGTATGATGCAAAAATTCATGCTCAAATTATTTCGAGACCTCGTAACCTTTCTGACGAGTCTTCCAAGGTGAATTTATCAGCTGTGAAAATGTTCTTGACGGTCTGAGACGTGTGATAGGTTTGCCTTTGGTCTTTCCTGAAAGAACATGCTGTAGCTATATTGACAGTCATTTGTGTGGTCTGTGGTTAAGTTGAATGTGGCAATTTCAGTACATGTTGATTTGTTTGGTTATCATTGCTGAGCAAATAGAGGAAAAATATCTTATGAAAAGTGCAAATTACAGTTCAAAAACAATTGTAGGTATGATCTCTTGTTTACAATTAAGACTGAATTTTGGTTTGATTTTTAGAAGTAGTCTTGGTAGCAACTGCCAAGTTAATGAGTGCAGCTGGGTTTTTCCATGCATTTTCCTTTCTTCCATTGCATGTCATGAATGAAACAAGATCGCAAGTTAATTCTAGCTGCTGATTCCTAATTTTGGGACAGTGCTTCTTGGTTTGTTGCCGACATTTGGCTTGTGGAGGATTACTTAACATTTGTGTTATTGAATCTCCGATGATGTGAGGGATACTACTGTAAAATGATTAAGTTTAATGCAAAGGATTATCTAGTACACTTTGTATTTCATAATGCTTTGTTATTGTAGACTTGGGTTCATTTGGACTAGATACGTGGTTGATATGTATTAAATGTCAGCACAACATTGTGCATTAAGTTGTGTAATTAGCACTAGCTTTCGTTGAACATGAACATGCAGCCTAATACTTCCCTGAAAATGTTTTGAGAAACTTATGTGGAATTGTTCCAAGCAATGGTAGTTGAAAAAGCTACATCTCTTCGTTCTATAATTCTTATTAAAGAACAAAACATCGAAAGTAATGGGGCATATAAGTGACAGGTGGTGATAGTGAATGGAAGCAAACTCAGTCACTTGCTTATTGAGTACACTATCTGGTATAGAAATATGCTATCAAGACCAATTATGTGCTTTAGTTGATGTCACTAGAGCAGCAACTCCCTTAACTAGGAAAGAGATAAATTGAGTGGAAATCAGTCTACTGATAACCAGCCAATAACTGTTGATACAATATGTTGGGGGTGTGTATATATGTATGTATATATATTTATTTATTCACATACACACAAGTGCAGGATTGAAATCCATTTTGGTGCATCTTTGTGGTCGAACAAGTTCAAGCAATTGTGTTGTAATAGTGAGTTGAATAAGATACTGAGTTTGGCTGACTTTATTTCAACAGTTAGCTTTAGTATGAGTGTCTTCAGGTAAGAAGAGCTTAAAGTCACAACATCTGAGAATGTTTGCGATGCTTCTTGAGAAGTTCTGCTTATCATCTTCGTCAATCAGCTTATAATAGAGGTTGATGTAATGAATCAGTAATGTGTTCCTTTTATCTTTAAGATATTATCTTAATTGCATCCACTTTGCTGCAAGAATCCTTTATTACTGGTTTGTGGGTTCTCACTTCTGATCACTATCCAACATTACCTTAAATTAAGCCCTTAATTTGACCCCTGACCTTTAAAGGTGACTTTTTCAAGGAGTTTGGTATCCAGTTTTGGAAATTAATCTTTAAATTTTGGAAATCTTGTAGAATTGGTTGCATTGTGTCAATGTGATAGTTGTTCAGTGAACAAGCCTCACTTAAGTTTGTTCCATGTGACCTTTGTCTGTGTATTATCTCCATGAACTGGCATTTCCTTTCAAATTCCTTACATGGCTAAATGTTAAAAATGGATCAACTTCGGGGTGGATCAATCAAACGGTTAAGAATAAAGATATATATACAACCAAAGTTTAATCTAATTTTTAAAAAACATTATGGTTGTTAAAGTGTGATGGGCTCAAGTTGTTGTTGACTCAAAAGCTACAGGTTAACACAATAGAACATAGAACAATACAGCACAGAACAGGTCCTTTGGCTCATGATGTTGTGCCGAACTTCTATCCTAGCTTAAGCACCCATCCATGTACCTATCCAATTGCTGCTTAAAGGTCGCCAATGATTCTGACTCTGCCACTCCCACAGGCAGTGCATTCCATGCCCCCACCATTCTCTGGGTAAAGAACCTACCGTTGACATCCCCCCCCCCCCCCCCCCCCCCCCCCCGCCTATACCTTCCACCCTTCACCTTAAATTTATGATTCCAGGATAGTGTGACATCACTGACAATGCAGAATGGATGCTTTCTTGAGTTTTTTTGAGCATTTGTCAAATTGATTATATAGATTCTTACAGATGAAAACACTCAATGTTTATGTATTCCAATAAACTCCAACTGAATGGACAGTGAATAGATGGATTGTTCTCTTATGACAATTTGGCTTCATACATCAAACATCAGGCCCTCCCTCCCTGTCTAACTATTTGAATGAATAATTATTTTCTATTCACCTCAACATGTTAATCCAGGCATACTTTTTGTCATCCAGTTGAAGTGTACAAACGGGTTGTTTTTACTGAGTAGCACATATGCAACCTTAATCTTCCAATTATTTGAATTCTTCCCGTGTTATCAAACTCACTCCCTGACCAGGTCTCATTGATCATTTTGACTGAGACTTCAGACCACACTGGCTGAATAATTGCCAGAGGTTCAGTTGTGAAGATACTTTCAGATTATATTTATTTCATTCCATTGCTGTTCATGCTTTATGGGAAGCAACTGGTTGTTTGTAAACTCAATGCTGTGAGCAGTCTTATCTCAGACCTTTCGAATATGTTTAATACAAACAAAATCTGCTGTGTCACTCTGCCACAATGACCAGTAATAGTGGAGTTCTGCACATTTGGTACATCATTGCTGTCATTGTATCTTGTAAGACAATGCAGTTGGGTGTAAGGTGCCAGTTTTGGCTCATCTATTCTTTAGATTGTAAACAAGAGTTGTACTTACACATCTACTTCAATAAGCCTTAAACATTACATTTTTCTAGAAAATAAAATTTTGGTATAACAGAAAGCTAGGCTTTTAAATAGAAAAGTGTCCAGATCCTTGGGTATTGTTGGTGTATTTCTCAGTTGGTTGCCACTCTTGAAGTTGTCTTATTTACCATCTGCATAAATGTGTACTGAAAGATCAAAGTCTGTGCCTAGAACTGTGTAAAGGAATTGACAAATACATATGGTACTATTCAGCACTGTGCTGGCTCTTCATAATAAATTTGAAAAAAAATCTATAATCTATTCAGAGACTTTGCAACCTTTTGACTGTGTTCATTATTCAGGCTTTTTCTATAACATTGTTATGCAACAATGCATTTTCTTGGCTTTGCCAAACTTAAAGGGACACTACCATCAAACTTTGTAAAGACTTGTAAAGGTTTTATCACCCGCATTTGTAACTAGCTGTTTTTAAATGATATCCTATTTACCCCAAGAGCTGGATGCCTGTTTTAAAAAAAAAATGTACATAGTGTATATGAAATGTGTGCAAAGCACATTAAACCTACTAAGTGCCAGCATAATTCTAAATTTTGGTGGTACTTCAGAAATGGTAAAATTTGTGGGAAAGCTTCCCTTGAATTTATAATGTTTAAACTGGAATGTAAATAAAATATGAATTTAAATGTTTACCTTTCTGTATTTAGTCTTGGATTAACTATTTCCTATCCCTTCATTACCCTGACCCAATGTATGCTCAGTAATTGGAGACATTTAGATCATGCACATTTGACGGAGTATTAATACCACAAAGCCACAGCAATTCAACTACATGAGGACGTCCCACATGAGGACGTCTTATTTGTGTTTCTTGACTGCAAGATTTAACTTCTGCTTGGCCATTGACTGTAAAACTCTTATTGGGCCTGACTCTGATAACTTTTAAGTCATGATATGGGTTTTGAAAATCTGAGCGAAGCAAGATGTGTAGTTTGTGGACCAAAATTATGCTGACTTGATGGGGTTTGGCATCCCCAGATGTGTTGCTCAAAATTCTACGATATTTTCCAGCATAATTCATCAGTGGCTACAAAACATTTTCGGATAATGGAGGATTTTCTTTGCACGTGTAAAAACTGTGATGGAAAATGTGTATGTAATGAGTTGCCCCACACAGATGATAACGAGAAGTGTTTTATTATGTTGAATTGAAGTATTTAAGCTATGGCAGTAGTGAAAATTTCTTTTGAAAACTGTACCATGGAATCTCAGAATGGAGACTTAATCTCATTGAATGGCAATGTCTGAACTGATAATTTTCAACTTCACTTTGCTATCTTATACCTGTAAACCTTGGTTCCTTTACTCCAACTTCCTTCTGAAACATTCTTATAAAAGACCTAGAAATTTTAAGAGGTGCATCAATTAATGCATAACAAAAAGCAATGGAATGGTCACATGAATATAGATGCTCAGGAAACCAATAAATATTTTGAAAAAATTCATCTTTATTGTTCATTAACCTGAAGAATACAAATACAATGCAGCTTATTGTTTATTCTAAAAAACTGCAAAAGCATATTAAATGCAATATATTAGTTGTGCTAGAGATCTGAAGTGGAAAAAAAAATACTGGAGAGACTCCTTTCTGTCAGAATTTGTGGAGAGAGACTATTCATGTTTTGAGTTCAACATAACCCTACATATCTACCCCTCCAATTCTGAAATCAATATGTTGGAAATAGAAGGCAAATTGGGCATGGGTGTTCTTAAGAGATGATGGCGATATCAATGTGGCTGTACACAAAAGAAAACATTGGTCCAATTGGTGTTAATAAAATAAAGGTCAGCACTGACTGAAGCAAAACATGAAAAATGTTTCACTGGGTGACAATTAATATGGAGGTCAGAATTTAAAGCCTGAAGATGTTAAGCACAATGTTGACTTAATCAAAAACTGAGATGCTTTCTACCAGTTTGTGTTGGGCTTTAGTGGAACACCACTACAGCAGGCCCAGGACAAGAGGAAGCATAGGTATTGAAATTGAACCAATAAGGCAGAAATCATGATTGTGGACTGAATGGAGGTGTTCTATAATGTAGTGACCCAATTTGCATCTGATTCTGTTAATGTAGAGAACACAATGAATGCAAGCACAGGAGATGACTGAAGTACAAGTAAAATTAAGACAATGTAAGTGCCTTAGTTGGAAGATGTCATTACCAGAACAAATGGCAATGGAGCTGGAAATGTTGGAATAGAATAGTCATTATATCGTGTGGGTAATGTCCTTGGTTAATGTGCAGGTCATGGATTTGTAATGAACAACCTATTCTTGGGAATGGAGACAGAAGTTAGGAAGGGAAGTCTGGACTGGATGAAGATGAGAGAATGGTAGTAATTGGAAGCAAAAGTGATTAATTAGTCCAGTTTCAGAGGACAACAGGAAGTGGTGATACTACTTAATCTTGTTTTTGTTTTCAATGCAGTTTATAGTTTGCTGTTAACAGTTACTGTGGATCAATGTTTTGTTTTCCTGCCAACCATGACCCATGTCCTTACTTTTTTCTTGATACCTTTGATCTCTAATCTCCCTTGATCACTACCTTTTTTTTTCTGACCTTCCCCCTTTTCAATAACATAAAACACCTCTTTATTTCAACCAATCTTTGTTTCATATAAATGTCATATTGGACTCAACATTACTGTTATTTAGCACAGATGATGTCAGACCTGCTTTCTCTATCACATTATTTGTATTCTATATTACAACTTGAAAATTCCTTCAAGATAGCTGCCGGATCTCAATATGGGGAGAGAGAGAGAGAGAGAGAGAGAGAGAGAGAGCAAAGAAACAGATACTGCCTGTGGCCAACAGAATGCCAGTACAATGCACTCGCAATCTAATTGATTTAGTTTTAAGGCAGGTGGGGAGAGAATACACAAATAGCATTATACTGCTCACCGAAGTGTATGAGTCCAGCCAACACCTTTTGATAGAAATGTTAAAAGTTTGATATGGACTCACTACCAAGTGCTAATAGCCAGGCCTGTGGTAATCATCCTTCCTTCTCAAAGAGCGATTTAGCGTCCATTACTACACCAATGGCCTTCTATGCAGACATTGAGACTGCGCTGAAATTAACAAAGGCTGTGCTGGAACTGACATTGACTGCATCAAAACTATCAACGATTCTGCAATGTTTACTACAAACAAACTCTGTAACAGAGACAATAATCTCATCATTGACCTATTATATCACAAAATGAATAAAAGTATCTTGACGTTTCCTCTGCCATGAGAGAAGCATCTCAGCTCACTACTATGCTATTGGTGTCTTCCTCTCCCTGGAGCTCCGGTATTTCCTTGTACAACAAATTGTCGTTGAACCCCGACTCTGATTCTGAGGCTGGTGATTTTCCCCACAACAATAGTTACTGTAAATGGATAATTATTATACAGTGTCTAAATTGTGCATATACATTTCCTTTACTTATTCAGGTTCTTATCAAGTTTCCACCACGTGTAATTTTTCTTAGGTCACTTGAATTTCTTCCAGTTAGTTTAAGTATTTGCTTGTGAATGTCAGGTGCTGGACTTTGATAGATGTTGTGTACCATGACACAACCTTAGACTGACTAGCTAAGTAACTTTTTATTTAGACTGTTGATGTGTCCATCAAAAGTCAGTTACTTTAAAAATAAAAGTAATTATCATCACTAACACCATTTGTTGAAATCTCTCCAAGCAGTTAAGATAAAACATTGACACTCAACAATATTTATCAACAAACTATTAGCCAAGCTAGAATCTGCAGCACAACTTGGATACACCATAGAGAACTTATGGACACAAATGATGGTTAGTTACATAGATGTCACACAATGTAAATCAAAGTTCCAGCCACAACTGCTGGGTAGTGACTCAACTACAGTCCTCCATGCCAAGTCCGTTAACATCCTAGAAACATTGGTTCATGTTAAGTAAACTTTCAAGCATTTACTTTGGAAACTATTAGTATTAGTGACCATTCATCAGGGCTAAAATTGCACCTGAATTTGAAGGGAACTAATATACTGACGGAGATTTGCTAAAGCTGCTTGGGAGGGTTTAAACTAGTAAGATGGGTGGGGTGGGGTGAGGAGAGGAGGTGAGACCCAGGGCGATAGTGAAGGAAGAGATCAAGGTCAAGAGTGTGGTGCTGGAAATGCACAGCAAGTCAGGCAGCATCCGAGGAGCAGCAAAATCATTGTTTTAGGCAAAAGCCCTTCATCAGAGAAGAGGTCAATCTGAGATTGAGACTGGCACAGTTGGGGAAAAGGAGCAAGTCAAACAGTTAGGCCAGACAGCAACAGCGCAGAGAACAAGATAGGACTGATCATTTAAACTGCATTTATTTCAATGCAAGAAGCCTAACAGGGAAGACAGATGAACTCAGAGCATGGTTAGGAACGTGAGACTGGGATACCATAGCAATTACAGAGACGTGGCTCAGTGATGAGCAAGACTGGCAGTTTAATGTTCCAGGTTACAAATGCTATAGGAAGGTAAGTGTGGAGGGTAAGAGAGGAAGGGGATTGGTGTTCTTGGTAGAGCATAATGTGATGGCTTTACTTTGGATATTCCTGGGAATACCTCCAGGAAAGTTAATTAGGTGGAACTGAGAAATAAGAAAAAGATAATCACCTCATTGGGATTGTACTATAGGCTCCCCGATAATCAGTTAGAAACTGAGAATCAAATTTGTAAGATCTCCATTATCTGTAAGAATAATAGGATGGTTATGGTAGAGGATTTTTTAATAGATATTTTTATTAGAAATTTAACATTTTTACAAGTTTACAAAAATAAACAAAACTCTCATATACAAACATTGATATACAATTAAATCAAAATATACAATAGCCAAAATTTAACAAAAGAAAAAAAACCAAAAAAGAAAAAAAAAACAAAACTCAACTGTCTACAAATCTAACCTACAACTAACCAGAGTGTATATTTAAATCTCTTACATGCTCGGAATGTGTTAACATCAGATGTCATAAAACCCGTATTTGTGTGGGATTCCTCTCCTAAGGGGCCCCGGTCCAGCCAGGTTTGTAATCTCAATTAAATAAAAGCCCTTGTTAGGATAGCCGAAATATCTGTATTTATGTAATTCAAGAAGGGCTGCCATATTTTATAAAATAATTCGGTCTTTCGGTGCACCATATTTGTAAGGAAGTCGAGGGGAATACATTCCATAATTAATCTGTGCCAATTTGAAAGTCCAGGGGGGGCCCTCAGCCACCCAGTTCACCAAAATAGTTTTCCTTGCACAGAAAGCGAGAATAGAAAATAGTCTCTTCCCGTACATGTCCAGGGAGGGAAAGTTTGAAAAGCCCAAAAGGAGAGATACAGGGTCCACTTTAATTTCCGTTCCTAAAATTTCTGTCAGGGTATTTGCTACTTTAGTCCAATATCTACGCATCTTATGACCGGTCCATAGGCAATGTACAAGAGTGCCCACCTCTATTTTGCATTTGGGACACATTGGAGATGCTCCTGCCTTAAATTTTGCTAATCGAACCGGTGCTATATGGGCCCTATGAAGTATCTTCAACTGAATGGTTTGAGTTCTGTTACAGATAGTAATTCTTCTAGTGTTTTCCCAAATATCATTCCACGTTTCTATAGAGATTTCGAGTCCCAAATCCTGATCCCATGTTTTAAGCAGATTGTCCATATCTCCCGATACTACTTCATGTAGTAAATGATAAATAGTACTGACGGAAGATACCCCCACTGGTCGTAGGACTCTACATTCTTTATCTGATTTATAAAGACTATCTAATAATGTAGTCTTCTTCAGTATATAGTCTCGAATTTGGAAGTATAGAAAGAGGTCTCCATTAGGTAATCTGAATTTCTGACGCAGCTGTTCAAAGACATTAGGACCCCATCCTTAAATAGGTCCCCTAGACATGAGATACCCCTGGATCTCCAGAGTTTAAAAGTGGCATCTGGAAACGCCAGTTGGAATCCCCATGCTCCCACTATCGGTGCATAGGGGGATGTTTTATGTGAATTACCCTCATTTTGCCACATTATATTCCAATCCTTAATTGTGTTTAGTATTATAGGGTTTTTACAGTGATCTGTAATGATTTTCCTCTTGTCTGAAAATAAAAGATTAATAAGTGAGTATTTTACTTGAGAGGCCTCGATGTCCAACCAGATTGGGTCTTGTCTGATCCACAATCAATCAGCTATGTAACTTAATAGGGAACGTAACTGATATTTCCTAAAATCTGGGAAGTCCAATCCTCCCCTTGTCTGTGGAAGCTGTAACATCTTCAGCTTAATGAGGGGCCATCTATGACTCCAGATAAAGGAACCCAGCCAGCCATATAATTTACGTAGAGCTATCCTCGGCAGCATCACCGGAAGCATTCTCATAGGATATAGGAGACGGGGCAGGACATTCATTTTAATTAGTGCTATTCTATCCAACCAGGAAATTGGAAGGTCTCCCCATCGCTGGAGGTCCTGCCTTATCCTTTCCAGTAAATGCACAAAATTAGCCTTATACAACTGACCAAATACTGGAGTAATAAAAATACCTAAATATAAGAAGCCCTCCAGGGACCAACGAAAGGGAAAAAGAGATCCGTCCACTAAGTGGGGTGTCATAGCAAGGCCACCCATTGGCCTAGCCTCCGATTTTGAAAAATTAATTTTATAACCTGAGAATGCGCTAAATGTATTAATAACTTGGATTAGGTGAGGTATGGACATCAGAGGATTACTGAGGAATAGAAGATCTGCATAAAGGGAAATTTTATGTTTACCTGTACCAATCCTTGGGGCCGTTATATTAGGATCAGCTCGTATAGCTTCTGCTAGTGGTTCAATTATTAGCGTAAATAACAATGGCGAGAGAGGACATCCCTGACGGCAGCCCCTACCCACACTGAAGCTATCCGAACCTAATCCATTGATAACCACAACTACTTGGGATCACTATACAATGTTGAGACCCATTTGGTAAACACCTGTCCAATGCCAAACCTTTCCAATGTGTAAAACAAATATGACCATTCAACCCTATCGAATGCCTTTTCCGCGTCTAATGAAACAACTACTCCTGGTATCTTTCCCTGATTACAAGCTTGAATCATATTCAAAACCCTTCTAATATTATTGGATGATCTACGGCCCTTAATAAACCCCGTCTGATCCTCCTTTATAATATGTGGCAGTACTCTTCCTTGTCTCATTGCTAACATTTTAGAAAGGATTTTAAAATCTACATTTAGCAAGGATATTGGTCTGTATGACATACAATCTTCTGGATCCTTTCCTTTTTTAAGGATAAGCGCGATATTTGCCTCTTTCAGCGAAGACGGGAGACAGCCCTGACTATATGCATAGTTATACATGTCCATAGTGGACCAACCAATATTTCTGTAAATTCTTTATAGAATTCAGCTTGAAAACCATCTGGGCCCGGTGCCTTACCGCTCTGAAGTTGCCAAATTGCATCAAGTATTTCTTGGACTGTTAGAGTAGCATTTAGGACCGATACCTGTTCCGGAGTTAGGCCCGGAAAGGTCAAATTTTAAAAAAATGACTGCATCCTCCTAGTCCTATCTTCACAATCCTGCGATTTATATACCTCAGAATAAAATTCTCTAAAGATCGCATTAATCTTTTTATGATCATGAGTCAAAATATCCGTACTTTCCTTGATAGATGTAAGGTAGGGGATTTTAACTTTCCAAACATCGACTGCCATAGTGTTAGAGGTTTAGATGGAGAGGTATTTGTTAAGTGCTTACAAGAAACTTTCTGATTCTGTATGTGGATGTACCTTCTAGAGAAGGTGCAAAACTTGACCTACTCTTGGGAAATAAGGCAGGGCAAGTGACTGTGTCGATTCTCTAGCTCTTTGGATGCTGCCTGACCTGCTGTGCTTTTCGAGCGCCACACTTTTCGACTCTGACTCTCCAGCATCTGCAGCCCTCACTTTCTCCAAGTGGGTGAAGAATTAGTTGGGAGCACTTTGGGGCCAGCGACCATAATTCCATTCGTTTTACATTTGTGATGGAAAAGGATAAACTGAATTTAAAGGTTAAAGTTGGAGGAAGGCCAATTTTGACAGTATTAGGCAAGGCATTTCAAAAGTTGATTGGGGACAGGTGTTCACAGGTAAAAAGATGGTTGGAAAGTAGGAAGCCTTCAAAAATGAAATAATAAGAGTCCAGAGATTGTTAGGTGAAAGGCAAGGCTGGTAGATATAGGGAATGCTGGATGACGAGAGAAATTGAGATTTTTGTCAAGAAAAATAATGAACGCATGTCAGGTATAGACAGCAGAGATCGAGTGAATCCTTAGAAGAGGACAAAGTCAGTAGGGATATAGAGGGTACTTAAGAGGGAAATCAGGAGGACAAAAAGGGGACTTGTGATAGCTTTGCCAAATAAGGTTAGGAAAATCCAAAGGGATTTTATAAATACATTAAGGACAAAAGAGTAACTACGGAGAGAATAGAGCCCCTCAAAGATCAGCAAGGTAGCCTGTATGTGGAAACGCAGGAGATGGGGGGGCGGGGGGGAATACTAAATGACTATTTTGCATCAGTGTTTACTGCGGAGAAGGACTTGGAAAATACATGATGTGGGAAATAGATGGCGACATCTTGAAAAATGTCCATATTGCAGAGGAGGACGTGCTGGATGTCTTTTAATGCATAAAGGTGGATTAATTGATATGGATTGATGAGGGAAGAGTGGTGGACATGATCTAGATGGACTTCTGTCAGGCATTCAAGAAGGTTCCTCGTGGTAGTCTGGTCAGCAAGGTTATATCACTTGGATCAGCTAGTTACTTGGATACAGAACTGGCTTGAAGGTAGAAGACAGAGGGTGGCAGTGGAAGCTTTCCTTTCAGACTGAAGGCCTGTGACCAATGGTGTTCCACATGGATCGGTGCTGGGTGCATGGCTTTTAGTCATTTATATAAATGATGTGAATGTGAACATGGGGATATCGTTTGTAAGTTTGCATATAACATCAAAATTGAAGGTGTAGTGGACAGCAAAGAAAGTTAACTCAGCATACAATGGGTTCTTGATCAGATGGGCCAATGGGCTGAGGAGTGGCAGATGGAGTTTAATTTTGGTAAATGCAAAGTGCTGCATTTTGGAAAGGCAAGTCAAGGCAGGACTTACACACGTAATGGTAAGGTCCTGGGAAGTGTTGCTGAACAAAGAGATCTTTGAGTGCTGGTTCATAGTTCCTTGAATATGGAGTCTCAGGTAGATAGGATAGGGAAGAAGGTGTTTGGTATTCTTAATTGGTCACAGCATTGAGTATAGGAGTTGGGAGGTTATGCTGCGGCTGTACGGGACATTGGTTAGGCCACTTTTGGAATATTATGTACAATTCTAACTCCCTTCTACAGATGTTGTGAAACTTGAAAGGGTTCAGAAAAGATTTAGAAATATTTTGCCAGGGTTGGAAGGTTTGAACTATAGCAAGCGACCGAGGCTTTGGAGGCTGAAGGGTGACTTTACAGAGATTTAGAAAACCACAAGGGGCATGGATAAGGTAAATCAACAAGTTCTTTTTCCTGGGAGTCCAGACCTAGAGGCCATAGGTTTAGGGTGAGAGGGAAAAAATTTAAAAGGGACCTCAGGGGTAACATTTTCATGCAGAGGGTGGTGCGTGTATGGAACCAGCTGCTAGAGGACGGAGGCTGGTACAGTTGCAACATTTAAAAGACATCTGGATGGTTATACGAATAGGAAGTGTTCAGAGGGATATGGGCCAAATGTTGGCAAATAGGACTAGATTAATTTAGGATATCTGGTCGGCGTGGACGAGTTGGACCGAAGGGTCTGTTTCAATGCTGTACATCTCTAATGACTAATATGAATAAATAAACCCCAGCGAACAGTTTCAAGATATTTCACGGCACGCTTGGAAACGAAACATTTAAAACACAGCTAACTTTTCCCCCTCAATAAAGTACAAAGTCCAAAGTTAGAAAGGTCAGCTGCAGTTTGTTACACTACTTACAAATTGTGTTTAGCTTAGATTTTTAAATCTACAATTTACGTGTAAATTTCATCTGATTGCTTAATGTATTTTTCATGTAACAAAGCAGGGGAAAGCTAAAATTAGAAAACGATGGAAACACTCAGACATGAGGAACCTATTGTACACTAATATAAATAGGTAAAGGTTTGTGGTCGTGCCCTTCAATTATCGGATGCAGAAGTTTGCCGAGAATTGATTTTGAAAATGAAAGAAAGGAAGACTGTCATAAACATAGTTGGATGTTTCGAGGATAAGAACAGGCACCAGCGGCTCGTTTGACCTTGACGGCGATCGCAGGGTTTCGGAAAGCAGCACGTGGTCGGTCGCATTTGTATTTGGCTCAGGGTGAACCCGCCCGCGTGTTCCGAGCGGGCCGCCGTCCGACCGGAAGACGGGAGGAAGAGCAACCAGGTGAGAGGTTAGTGAGTGATGGCGCAGCGCAGTCAGAGCGCGAGACTGGGAAAGTGAAGCTGCAGCTGACCGCTCGCGGAAGGGGATTGACGGCGCGAGCCGGGACCGTTAAGTTGGCCGTTATTTTTTGAAAACGTGGGCTCGCGACTCTGGGTAATTGTCCGCCTGTAGTTTTAGTCAGTAAGTCGGCGCTTGTGACCCAGGAAAGGAGGGGGCCCAGATATCGGCATGGGACGAAGATGAGAGGAAACGGTGCCCGCGGGTGATATTTAGGGAGAAAAACGCTGCATTCTTCTCTCGGAAGGACCCAGGACCAAAGACCGTCGCTTTAAAACATCCAGGATGTGACAGGAAACTAAACTTTTTTTTTAAACACTTGGTAGTTAGGATATGGTATATAGGTACACTGCATGAGAGTTTGGTGGAGGCGAAGTCGGTTGTGGCCTTGAGATTTGGTAATTATCTGAAAAGAAAATGCAGGAGGAAGGGGATAAGTGGGACTAGCTGAGTTGCTCTTGTTAAGTTGGCATGGACATGAGGCTGATTGGTTTCCTTCTGTCGTTCAACTGGAGTGTTGGCAGTGTGAATTAAATTACAAGTGGAATATCATCCAAAATTATAACTACTTGTTGTTGGTTTTGGCTGATGTTGTCATATAACTCCTTTGGATTTGGAGTTGTACAATTGCAGTCACCAAGCCAATAAGAAATAGGAACCAGGAATAGGCTGTTCGGTCCCTCTAGTCTCTTGCACTAGTTAATATGACCATAACTGATGTGACATTCCTCATACCGACATTCCTGCCCTTCTCCTGTAACCCTTGATTCCTCTACTGGTCAAGAATTTATCTCTGTCAACCTTAAATGAACACAAGAACTATATCTCCACAGCTCTCTGTGGCTAGGAGTTCTAAAGTCTCTGAACCCTCTGAAGGAAGAAATTCCTCCTCCTCTCACTCTTAAATTTGTACCCCTTTATTTTGACACTGTACCCTCTGATCCTAGATTCTGCCATGAGGGGAAGCATGCTTTCAGCATTTACCTTGTCAAGTCCTTAACAATCCTATATGTTTCAATAAATTCACCTCTCTTTCTTTTAAACTCCAATGAGTAGTCCCAATCTATTTACTTTTTGCTCATAAGAAAATTCCTCGATGCAAGGATCATCCTCAGAACTATCTCTGAACTGTACCTTCGTGAAATGGTAAATTTCCTTAAATATGGGGATCCAAACTGCTTGCAGTGTGCCAAATGTGGTCTCACTTGCACCTTCTACAGTTGCAGTAAGACTGCTTCACTCTTTTATTCTACCTCATATGAAACAAGGGTTAATATTCTAATAGTTTTCCTGGTTATCTGCTGCACCTGTTTGCTAGCTTTCTATTATGTACATGAACTCCTGAGTTTTGTATTTTTTGTTCTCCCAAAATGAATAACTTCATATTTTCCAATTTGCAAGCTCCTTGCTCACTGACCTAACCTATCAGTGGACCATGGGGTCCTTGCTCAGGATCCAATAAAATTTAAGATTTTACTTCCCTACTTTGAAATGTTCATCAGTTTATTACATCAGTTTCCAATATGCTTTTAGGTGTTTGACTCAGTCTGCCCTACATCAATTTTCATGTAGAAAAGAATAATTTACTCTAACATCCCCAAGTTACCTTTTTCCGTGCAATTGAGAATGGTTTGCTCTTTCATGTCACCATTTAATTCTTACAGAAAGGAAGTATTTGCATACTATTTTCATGGCATCAGCCTGTCCCAAAACTTTATAAGGCTGGTGGATATGAGAGGTTGAATACACAGAATGATTAAAAACAAAGGTAAGAGTACTAGAATTGAGGCAGTGCTCAACCAGTAGTCAACATAGATTCATAAATGTGGCTGGTGAATTAATGGGCAACTTGAGGTCAAGCTTGCTGAGAGTAGAGCACAGAAAGCTGGCCATAAGTGCATGAAACTAGTTAAGTCGAGAAGTCATAAAAGCATAGTTGAAAATTTCAGCATCAGATGAATTGAGATAGGGACAGTTCTGACATTATAGAAAATAGAAGAGTACAGCTCAGAACAGGCCCTTTGACCCACGATGTTGTGCCGAGATTTAATCCTAATGTAACATATAGTAACTTATCCTACGTACCTCTCAACTCATTGCTATCCATGTGCATGTCCAGCAGTTGTTTAAATGTCCCCAATGACACTGCTTCCACCACCACTGCTGGCAACGCATTCCATGCATTCAGAACTCTCTGCATAAAGAACCTACTTCTGACATCTTCTTTATACCTTCCTCCTAATATCTTCAAACTATGACTTCTCGTACCAGTCAATCCTGCCCTAGGGAAGTCTCTGGCTATTGATTCTATTTATTCATCTCATTATTTTGTACACTTGGATCACGTCTCCTCTCTTCCTCCTTCTCTCTGGAGAGAAAAGTCCGAGCTTATTCAACCTTTCATCATAAGGCAAGCCCTCCAGTCCAGGCAGCATCCTGGTAAACCTCCTTTGCACCCTCTCCAAAGCCTCTGTATCTTTCCTGTAGTAAGGTGACCAGAACTGGATACAATATTCCAAGTGTGGTCTCACAAGGGACTTGTGGAACTGCAGCAAAACCTCGTGGCTTTTAAATTCGATCCCCCGTTAATGAATGCCAAAACATCGTATGCTTTCTTAACAACCCTATCCACTTGGGTGGCAACTTTGAGGGATCTATGTACATGCACGCCCAGATCCCTCTGTTCCTCCACACTGCCAAGAATCTTATCTTCAATACGATATTCAGCATTCGAGTTCGACCTTCCAAAATGCATCACTTCACATTTATCCAGGTTAAACTTCATCTGCCATTTCTCAGCTCAGCTCTGCATCCTGTCTATGTCAGGCTGCAGCCTACAATAGCCGTCAATACTTTTGACGACACATCCAACCTTTGTGTCATCTGCAAATTTATTAACCCACTCCTCAACCTCCTCATCCAAGTCATTTATAAAAACTACAAAGAGCAGAGACCCAAGAACAGAGCCCTGCGGGACCCCACTCAACACTGACCTCCAGACAGAATACTTCCCATCTACAACCATTCTCTACCTTCTGTCTGCCAGCCAATTCTGAATCCAGATAGCCAAATCTCCTTGTATCCCATAATTCCTGACTTCATGAATGAGCCTACCATGGGGAGCCCGATCAAATGCCTTGCTGAAGTCCACATACACCACATCCACTGCTCAACCGTCATTGACCTGTCATGACAGCTCCTCAAATAAGACTGTGAGGCATGTCTTGCCCCTCACAAAGCCATGCTGACTGCCTTTAATCATACTATGCTTTGCCAAATAGTCATAAATCCTATCCATCAGAATTCTTTCCAAAGCTTTGCTGACCACATACGTAAGACTGACTGGTCTGTAATTGCCAGGGATTTCCCTATTACCCTTTTTGAAAAGAGGAACAACATTCGCCTCCTTCCAATCTCCAGTACGACTCCCGTGGAGAGTGAGGAGGCAAATATCCTCACCAGTGGCTTAGCAATCTAGGATAAATCTGCACCCTTAACTAATACTCCATTTTCCTTTGCATTCCTACCTTTATAACCAAGTTTTTTTCATTCCCACTTAGCACTGTTGAAAGCATTAAAATGACTGCACTTTTTGTAACTTCTCTTTCTTTGTAGCTGCACATTCCCCTCTGATTCCAGCTTTGATTCATAGTATTTCAAAAATCTTTGTTCAAACTTTTATTCATGCATAAATGTCTATCAAAGATGGAGCACAACTCAAAGTTTACTGCAAAAATAATGATGTGGCAGTGCCACTGTTGGACTGGGCTGGACAAAGTCAGAAATCACGCAACACTGGGTCCAACAAGTTTATTTGAAGTTGCAAGCTTTCGGAGCCCCCACTCCTCCCTCGGGCAGCCAGTGAGAGAGAATAAATCAGACACAGAATTTCTAAGTAAAAGGTCAAAGTGTCATATGACTTATGCAAATGAATTGAACAAATCTAGATGGCTATTAAGCCTTTAATCACTTAGAATGGAGTAGCAGATTTCAATGGATTAATATGTAAATCCCAGAATTTCTTTTAAATTACTGCCCCAAGATAATTTTATCAGAATAAAGGTGACACGTCTGGTCAGACACCATATTTTAGGCTTGAGGCCCTGTTTCAAGTTTGTTTGTATCTGTCAGACTGGTTTTATTTCCAAAGTAGGAATTTATAAAATGCTTCATTGACTGACTGTCTACAGACCATGAGCTTTTTGAACAAAACAAATGCACATGTACCCCATAGATTTGTGTGGGTGTGTGTGCTTGAGAGGGAATGTGAGGGAGTGTATGTGAGAGTGTGCGTGCAAGTATGAGGGGCTATGAGCAATGTGTATGAGAGAGGGTCTCTGAGTGTGTTCTTGTGAGAGTTGTGTGCGTGTCCGCATGCGTGCACCCTCACGTGCACTCTCTCTCTCGCATGTGCGCACAGAAATCAATGGGGTGAATTTGCATTTGAAGATGTGTTCTATTTTATTTGAAAAGCACACGATCTGTAGGCAGTCAGTCAATGTGGCATTTATAAATTCCTTTATTCTGATTAGAACCTGCAGTAATCTTGGGGCAGTGACTTGAAAGAAATTTTGGGATTTACATATTTATCAATCAAAACCTGCCCCTCCATTCTAAGTGATTTAAAGATTGAGTAGCCATCTAGGTTTGTTCAGTACATTTGCATAAGTTGTACGACCCTTTGATCTTGTACTCAGAAATTCGGTGTCTGATGTATTCTCTTTCTCCAGCTGCCTGATGAAGGAGCGAGAGTTCATAAAGCTTGCAATTTCAAATGAACCTGTTACACCGTAACCCAGTATTGTCGTTTTTGACTTTACAGAAATAATGGTATTATACGGACTGTATAGAATTTGCATGTTCTCCCTGTGTCTGTGTAGGTTTGCTCTCACAATCCAGAGATGTGCTGGTTCAGTGAATTGCCCATAGTGTTCAGAGATGTGTAGTTAGGCGCATTAGTCAGGGGTAAATATAGGGTAAGGGATTGGGTCTGGGTGAGTTACTCTTCAGAGGGTTGGTGTGGACTTGTTGGGCCGAAGGGTCTGTTTCCACACTGTAGGGATTCTATGGATAAGTTTCAGATTGAAAGGTTACATATTTACTCACCTACATCATTAACAAATAATGTTCACATCATTTACATTTCAGATTGGTGTACATGGTTATATTATCATGTCATAATATTCACATTTAATTATGAGTGCATACTTGTGATATTCAGTAATGTCCTACTGTCCTTTTCCCATTTCAAGGTATAGCGAGCCAAATTGCTTTTTGTGCTGTCATTTTCTATGATTTCTAAAACATTCAGCAGTGATGTAAATATATTTAACTGTTCATCTCCAAAATACTGTTGATAATGCTTGGTTGAAAGTTTGAAGTG
This sequence comes from Chiloscyllium punctatum, assembly GCF_047496795.1. Lineage (NCBI taxonomy): Eukaryota > Metazoa > Chordata > Chondrichthyes > Orectolobiformes > Hemiscylliidae > Chiloscyllium > Chiloscyllium punctatum. The sequence goes on from NC_092779.1 coordinate 51,578,519, forward strand.
CCCCCAAATCATCTGGAGTTTCTTTTTCAGCTTTCTTCGGGATGTCAGTAATTGATTTAAAGTTAACATTGAAAATGAGCATTTGTTCATTTAAAAAAAAGTGATGTCTATTTTACGCAAATTGTGTATTAATTACTGGTTATATAGAAATGTGTACAAAAGTCAGTGTCAAAAAAGAAGTGACTATTCAAAATTTATAATGGAATTGTATGGAATTCTTTTCTTTCTTTGTAGATCATGCCGGCTGCTTGTGATTCATTCGTGGAAGACATCGAAGATATTGTGTCAGCACAAGATCCGAAACCTCATGATCAACAGTTTACAAAACGGAGCATTGTCCCACATATTAGAAAGAGAAAAAAAAACCAGCAGGATGAGGGGACAGATGATGTACAGGCTGATAGGTGAGTTCCATTTCCATCATTTTATTAAAGGTTGCAACACTTGATTGCAATTCCAAATTAAAATTCTTTCAGTTTTCATCCCTGCCACAGTGCTGAAACAACCCTTATTCGATCATGAGTGACATACCATGCTACTGTTCTTGCTATAAGCAGTTCCTTCTCATCCTTGTTAACTAATATATCCTATGGTGTTTATGTACTTCAATTGGTATCCAGCCATCGCCAGAGAATTATCTTCAGGGTTTTCTTTTGCTGCTTCTACATGGTTGTCTCTGGACTTCCAAAAGGATCTCTATATCATCCTAATTCCATTTCTCATCAACCTGCTGTCCCGAAGGGATATTATTCCGAAATATGACATTAAGTTCCATGTATATGCTGACTGCCAAGAGCTCCACCTCTCCATCAGATATGCAGAAATTCCCTCCAATCTGATATTGCGATGTTCAAAGCCTTTTTTTTTAAAATCTCTGACACAAGCTCTGTTTCCCTCGAGCATAGTCTCAGGCTGAACCAAACTACTTTCAAGCTGGCCATCCTATTTCTTCCATTCTATTTTGTTTCCAAAACTTGTTTGATCGAGTATTACACATAATAAGAGCCTGATTTTGGGGATAGTATATCAGCATGCATTAAGGATTGGCTAATTAATAAAAGAAACCTTGGATAAAGAAGCATTTTCAGGTTGGTAATCTGTAACTGTTGGAGCGCCATGGAATAAGGTGGTCACTGGAGAGCAAGCAAATCTCCTTCCTGTAGCTTTGATACCCACAATCCTTTTTGACAAAAACATTCTAACACTGTCAAAGTTCTGATTTGTATAATACAGCCTTTTAATTCGTTAATTTGTACCTCAGTTCCTGAACATTGCTTAAAGGAATATAAAGAGAAACTTCTTGATTAGAGAGGAAAGAGACATGCAATGTTACAGTCTGTAAATAAATCTAGAATTATGTAAAATTATTGCCACCTGATTTCTGACTTTGCCATCTGGCATCTGAATGAATTAGTGTAGGTGCAGAAGATGGTTGTCTAAAGCTGAAGGTTGAACACTAAGGAAAAAATAAGTTCAGGCAAAAAATTATAATCTGAGCTATTTTTATGAAGGATGGCTGAAAGCAAGTGTAAATTATTAGCCATCGATGTTATCTCAATTTGAATCTTATGAGTTGTTGTAAAATGAAGTAGATATATGGGTATACGTTATGTCTTTACTAATATTGCTTTTTAAAAAGAGTAAAGTCAAAAGCAAAGTATTTTATGAACTGGATGACTTTTAATTGAATGTGAAGGAAAGTGAAGGTGTGTGAAATTTTACGAGAAAATTGATCAACTAAATAAGCGGCAGAGAATCATAGAGATATGATTCAAGCCTTCGGTCCAAGCCTTCCATGCCGACCAGACATCCCAACCCAATTTACGATAGATTTTTGAAAAACGATGGATTGTCAATGTATTCATGAACTTAAGCCGATTTTATATAAGATTACACAAGTGCAACAGAAGAGTTCCAAACAAAAGGAATGAGGATGAAGGCATTTGTAGATCCGGATGATGATAATTTTGGAGCAGTAATACTTGATGAATGAACGCTAGGAGTGCACAAGGAACTGTTAGCAGATGGTTCAGATGTGCTTAAAAGTATCATTATGCAATTAACTTCCCAAACTAGAACAGGAGGTTTTTTAAGTGATGCATGGCACAGAGTTTGGAATTTGAAGATGATGGTAAACAATCTGAGAGATTTATTAGTGATAGACTTGACAGCAGTAATGATTGTCAAAATCGCCATGTTAGATTGTGGTTGTACCTTCTCAATATTTGGTGGATTGGTTTAAAATGTTGTTCAGAATCTATCAGTAATGAGGATCAAAGATCAGTGAGTATGAGACTCTATTTCTCAGGTTCAGGGATGACAACACTTTGAGATCTCAGAAAATACAGGAATAAGGTGATAACTGGTGACTCGGTGCAAAATTGTTGGAATAGCCACTTTATTAGTACACGTGTCTTCAGAGACAACCCTTGCTGCTGAGCAAAACTTCCACTTAAAAAAAATGCACAAATGAAACTGAATATAATAAAGCAATTGTTTTTGGATGTTAGTAGATCTTCACTTTAACTAATCGGGCATTAATACATTCCCATTAAAAATGATTGGTATTTCTATTCAGAGTATTAATGAAGTGTTAGTGGTATTGAGTGATAATGATTTGGAGAGGGAAGAATGCTAATTGCTGTCAGGTTAAGGATCCAGTGATGTTTGAATACAAAATAGCATCAAAGAGATTAATAGGAAATTTAGTGTAAATGAAAAATACCAGATGATGCCATCATGGTTTATTAGACATATCCTGCTAACACCGGACTTGAAATCTGTGGCTACGAATTATGTAAAAGGTGTGGGATAAATGAACAACATTTTTAATTTTACGTTTTGTAAATATGCAACCCGATTCAGTTTGTCTACAGTAATGGTAAGGTGCTTATAAATAAGATCATGGAAATATGTATGGGGACCACTGGCTACAATTCTGATGGACAATTTGTTGATGGTGCATTTAAAGGTTCTGAAAATATTCATATTACTAAAAAGTGAAGACTTTTCGTCTTGCATCCAATCTGCAAAAACATTTTGGTATCCTGGATGATGGGAAAGGAGAAGATGAAGAGGTGGTTGTTGCATTTCTTGAGTTGGTGCCAAAAAGCAGGGTGGTTGGAGTTATTGAGGAGTGCATCAAGGTGTTGTGGAGAGAATAGTCCTTTTTGAATGCTAGAATGGAAGGAAACTGTGTTTAATGGTGTTTGAGATGGCAGAAATAGTGAAAACTTATGATGCTGTTCCTTTATTAAGGTTATGTTGCCCTTAGTTTTTTTTTGAGGGGTAATAAATGGGGAGTTGCTGTGAGGTTTGACGTGGATGGGTTTTAGGCCAATTTGATTAGAGCTTACAAATACTGCCTCAGGCAAAAGGCCACCAAGCTTTAAAAAAAATAAACACTGTGTGATGAAAGAGGTTCTCCCAGCTCAGTTTTTCTCTGGTTTGGGTTGGGTTTGGTTTGGTTTTAGCAAGCAGTCAGTTGTAAAGCTGCTGGACCCAAAGAATCAGGTCCATGCTGATCCTCCCTCTCTCTGACATCTCTCTTGTAAGACCCTGTGTTTGATTTTATCTTTTGTGCCAAGGGGTGTTTATGGGTATTCTTACAGGAATTTGGAACCGAATCATTAAGTTGCGATAATCTGTTAGGTTAAGTTATTCCATATTCAGTTCTGTTTTGTTTGTGTTTCATTTGATAATCTTGCGAATAAATTCTGTTTTGTTTAAAACTAAGTGGTTGAGCCAGCTGCATTACTCTTTGACTATCCACTTTACACCTGCTTAAAACAGCTATCAAAGTTAGGGTCCGGGCTACTTTCTTGAAATGTTTTGAGGTGGTCTGGCCTGGTGTGTAACAAAATGAACTGTGGATAATGGAGGCTGGTTGCAGCGATAGTAGAAAGAAGGGGAAACAATGAGTGGCGGAGCACTGGGAGGGGAAGCGTTGATCTGCTTGCAAAGCACCTTGGAGTGAGTTGAAAATATATACCCTTTAACCTTGATCATTCAGAAATTTCATGATCATTTATTCAAGTGACATTGACGAAAGCCAGGAAGGCTTCCTTTCTTCATAGCCATGGAATAATTTATAATGTGCACAGGTGGAGGTAGGTGATGAAAGAGGTAAGAATTTTTTATAATCAAGATGAAAATTCTACATTTAACCATGCAGCTAATTATGATAAACACCGAGGAAAATCTTCTTTCTTTGATCATACGGCTTGAGTATTGTTGGTAGGTCAGTAAATTAAATATTTAGAGAGGATACTGACTATCTTTTTGAAATGTAATAGTGAGGAAAGCAACTGTTTAGATGAGTTTGTTAGGAGAGAAGAAGCCGTAATGAGAGGGATGTATTACAGTGATAAACGGTTGCTCATATTTTGGTTGATTTATCTATGATTTTTTGATTCAATCTGAGATTGAGCTAAAAGCAAGCTGTGCAATCCATGTACAGAACAACCTCAGTTATCCAAACATCCAATTATCTGAATTAGGATTATCTGAACAAGATCTCAAGGTCCCGTAAAAATATTATATCAAAGAGGTGTTACCGACACTACCTTCAGTCCCCATTAAAGAAGCTATCGAGTTTGTGACTTCTCGTGGAGTGGTATTAAGCAGGCAGTAAGAGCAATTTGGGGCTGAGAGGAACGACAGATATATAATGGTACTAATAATAGTCACCTCGGTTGCTGTTGTTGTGAGCAGTGGTTGGTGGATAACAGTTGCCAGGACTACAGTGCTTTATTCACAAGGCAACCGTTGATATAACTGAAGCCGCTGTCGCCCGTCCTGTTGCGAACATCCTCCTCCTTGCACTCCTTCCGTGAGCCCTCCAACCGCTTAATGGCAGTAAGCAGGCCATCAGCGTCATCTCACACAGCATTGCGGCTGCACGCCACTCTGATCACCTTTTGATCTTCACACGATTTAAGGAGGCCTTGTGTGTGAATCCTGCCTGATGCCTGCTTTTTGATTTGTTTCCTGACATTAATTATCCTGATCTGTGGGCAGCGTGGATCTCTCTTCTCAACCTTTCTCTGTCCTCTATCGCTACCTTTGCAGCACAATCAGTTATCCGAACAAAATACTCCCTGCCTGTCTCGTTTGGTTTATCAAGGTTGTTTTGTAAAAGGAATGTCTCTGAAACAGCTGGCAGTTAGATTTCAAGTAGGGAGATGAGATTTGAAAATAATCCAGTGCAAATAGATTGACCTTAACTATCAAAACTAAATTGCAATTGGAGATACAGTCTGCTGACTTTGAAAGGGCTGGTCTTGATCTTAAATCTGTAGGTCACAACAAACAAAATACGACTATCCTTAATTATTGAACAAAGGACAGTACAGAACAGGAATAGGCCCTTGGGCCCACCAAGCCTGTGCTGACACATGATGCCTTTCTAAATACCTTTTGCCTCTATGAAGTCCGTATCCCTCTATTCCTTGTCTCTTCATGTCAAGATCCCTCTTAAAAGTTGTTATTGTATCTGCTTTTTACCTTGTTCTCTGGTAATGCATTCCAGGCACTTACCACCCTCTGTTTTTAAAAAAAAAACTTGCCTCTCACATTTCCTTTAAACTTTTCCCCCTTATACCTTAAATGAATATCCCCTTGTATTTAACATTTCTACTGTTGGTTGAAAACTCTGAACATTAACTCTATCCATGCGTTTGATATCCAAGTGAAAACAAACCAAATTTGTCCAATCTCTCCTGACAGCTATTATCCTCAAAACCTGGCAACGTGCTGATAATACCTTTTCAGTATCTCTCAAATCTCCATATGCTTCTGGTAGTGTAGTGACCAGAACTGTGTGCAATATTCCAAATGTGACCTAATAAAAGTTATATACAGCTGCAACATGACTTGCCAATTTTTATACTCTGTGTCCTGACCAATAAAGGCAAGCATGCCATATGCTTTCTTGACCAGCTTGTGATTTGTGTTGCCATTTTCAGGAGATTGTGCATCTGCTTGCCTAGATCTTTCTGTATATTAATGCTTCCAAAGGTTCTGCCCTTTCCGTGTACTTTCCTTCTTCGTTGGACTTTCCAAAGTGCATCACCTAGCATTTGTTCCAGATTAAATTCCATTTGCCATCCCTCTGCCCAAGTCTTGAGCCTATGTATAATCGGCTATACCCACTAGCAATTCTCCTCACTATCAGCAACTCCACCAGTCTTTGTGTTGTCCACAAACTTACTAATTAGACCACCTACCTTCTCCTCCAATTCGTTTTAAAATATATCGCAAACAACAGGGATCCCAGCACTGATACCTGCAGACTGCTGCTCTGTATTCTATGACTAAGCCTGTTCTGTATCCATCTTAACAGCACACATGGATCTCATGTGATTTCACCTTCTGTATCAGCCTGCTGTGAGAGACCTTGTTAAAGTCCATGTAATCAACATCCCCCTCCTTATCAATAACCTTTGTTTTTTGAGAAAATGACAAACAAGCTTGTGAGAGATGACTCCACCACATCCGCCCCAACAAAGCCATGCTGCCTACCACCAATAAATCCATTTCCAAATTAAGTAAATCCTGTCCCTAAGAATCTTCTCCAGTAATTTCCCTGCCACTGGTACAAGGGTCATTGGCCTGTAATTGTGTCTTACTGTTTCCACAATATTTTGCATACGGTGCTAATGTATTTCAAAGTTCAAACCTCCAGAAGATTATTGGGAAATGTCAGAGGAGAAGATATCGTAAAATGGTCGAAGGCTTTGTATTTTAATTTTCAAAGCATTCAGAGTAAGATACATAAAGTGATGCCACAGTTAAAAGTAAATGGATGGGATCTCGTGGCCATTGCGGTGATTTGGTTGCAAGTAGATCAGTTTTGAGAACTTAGTATTCATGAATATTAGACATGGGTGAAGCAGGAGGGAAGGAAAAAGTGGTAAAATGAGGGCAGTGATAGAAGATGTAAGATCGGATGATGTAGAATTCATTTGGCTGTGTGGCAAGGGCAAGGGAAAGAAGATATGTTTGGCAGTGGTATAACTTTAAAAAGGTTATTTTGTTCTTGATTGCTTTTAATGGAGTTCAGAAAGGCAGAGTTGCCAAAGAGTCGAGGAAGGTGCTAGTTCAGCAATGGAAGGGAAGTGGCTAATTCTCCCAGTTCAGGTTTTTTCTAGTTTGTTTTTAGCTGTCGCAGTCACAAGATAAGAGAGTAGAGGGGAGTTGCAAGCTTCAGTAAAGAACTGCTCTGACCTTGTTCTGAAATCACTTTGGATGTTGTTGCCTCCTGCATATAAGAATCTGTGTTGAATTTATCTTTTCTCCCAATGAGTGTGTTTTTGGGGTGTTGGGTGTATTGGGACGGTTAGTAATAGTTACTGTATTGGGTCGGTTAAGTTATTCTAAATTCTGCTTTCTTTGTTTGTGTTTCAACTGTAGTGTTTAAATTAATCCTATTTTGCCTAAAGCTAAGTAGTTTGATCAGCTGCATCACACCTGAAATATCCACCTCACATCTTTTAAAATAAGGTAAAGTTAGGGTCTAGGCTACATTTTTGAAATATTTTGAGGGGGTCTGGCCTGGTCAATAACAACTGGAATACTTAGTGTATAGATCCATAAGCAGTAGCTGCAATGTGCAAAAGGGCATAAATCAACAAATAATAAATACATCTAAAACTAATAGAGCAGTAATTATGGGTGACTTTACTCTTCATGGTCATTGGGTCAGTCGAGTTGGAAGGGAAGCTATGACAACAAATTCGTAGAGTGCATTAGGGGTAGTTTGCTAGAGCAATATGTCATGCAGCCAACAAGAGAACAGGCTTTCCTAGATCTAGTAATGGATGATGAGGTAGGTTTACTAAATGACATCTGAGTAAAAGATCCCCTAGAAAGTAGTGATCGTAACATAGAATTTATTACTCAGTGTGAGAACCATGGATTTGAAACAACTATGTTTAACTTAAATAAAGAAATTACAAAGAAATGAGGTTTGAGTTAGCTAAAGTGGACATAGCAGGAAAGCCAGTAACAAGAAATGGCAGATATTAAAGGAGGTAATTCATGACTTTCTACAAAGATATATTCAGAAAGAAGGAAAGATTCTAAAAGCGATCAGCCAATCATGGCTAACCAAGGATGTTGAGACTATAAGAAAAAGCACATGAGACAAAAGTCAGTGATAGCTCTGAAGATTGGGGTAAATTTGGAATCCAGCAGAGGAAGATGAAAAAGGTGATGGAGAGAAAAAAAAATACACTGAGGGTAGATTAGTGAGAAATTTTTTAAAAAACTACATCTTCTTGGACTCTTTCGCACCTCTGCCTTTATGACATCTCTTGAAAATAATCAAGGACAAAATAATATTTTTAAAGTGACACATAAAGAGGGGAAAGTGATCAAAGGCATCTTAGCAAAATAATCGGGGAGGTAGTTATGAGGCGCAAGGAAGTGGCAGAGGAGTTCTGCATCAGTCTTTATTGTGGAAGATAGTTCAAACATCCTATTAATACTAAATAATGTGGGGGAGGAATTAAGTATCGTCTAGAATTAGTTTTCGACAAATGTGCAGGGCCAAAGGCCCAAGATGAGTCTTCTGGTCCTGATAGCTTGTATTCTGGTTCCTAAAAGAAGGACATACAGTGATAGTGGATGCACTGGTTTGAAGTTTCCAAAAACTGTTGGATTCTGGAAAAATGCTGGAGGATTAGAAAACTGCCAATGTGACACCCTTAATCAAAAGGGAAAGGAGGCAAAAAGCAGGTAACAATATGCCAAATGGCCTAAGATTTATTGTTTGGAAAAAAAGTTGAAATCAATTTTTAAGGAACTAATAACAAACATTTGGAAAATCATAATCTAATCAAACAGAGTCAGGCATGGCTTCATGAAAGGGAAGTCAAGTCTGACTAATGAATTAGTCTTTTTGAGGAAATGTCAACCAGATGGGTTAGAGGGGAACCAGTAGATGTGTTGTATTTGAACTTTGAGAAGCGTTCAACAAAATACCTCATGAAAGGTTAATTCATAAGACAAGAGCCCATGATTTTAAATGTAGTATAATTCCATAAAATAGAGAATTGGCTCCTGGGTATAAAACAGTGAGTTGGGACAAGGGGGAGTTCTTTTTCATGGTGGGGATCGATGACTGATGGGGTACCACAGGGATTGGTGCTGGGATTGCAGTTGTTTACAGCATGTCTTGATGACTTGAGGAAGGAAGTGAATATATGATACCCATATTTGCAGACAACATGGAGCTAGGCAAACAGTTTACAGAGCGATTTACAGTTTTTGAGTGGGCAAGAAGTTGGCACATGGAGTATAATGTGGGAAAATGTGAAGTTCATTTTGAAAGGGAGAACAAACAAATAAAATATTATTTAAATAGAGAAAACCTGTGGAAAGTGGTAACACAAAGGGACTGGGGTTACTTATGATGCCCGAAGTGATTACACAAGTACAGAAATAATAAGGAAGGCTGTTGGAATATTGCTCCTTATTTCAAGGGGGTTAAAGTATAATAGTAGGTAAGTCTTACTGCAGCTGTACAAGATGCTGGTGAAACCATTTGGAGTGATGTGAGCAGTTTTGATCCCTGAATTTAAGAAAAGGTACTTCATTGGAGGCAGTTCATAGAAGGTTCACTATAATGATTCTTGGTTTGGAGGCAAAAGTAAAACCGGTTAGGATTCCACTAATGAGAGTTTAGAAAAATGAGACGTGATCTCATCGAAACATATCAGATTCTAAAAGGGCTTGACAGGGTAAATGCTGATATTTTCCCTCATGGGAGAGCCTAGGACCAGACCGCAGAGTTTCAAAATAAAGGGATGCCAATTTAAAGCTGAGATCAGGATGAATTTCTTCTGAGGGTTGAGAATCTTCGGAACTCCTTGCCACAGAGAGCTATGTGTATATTTAAGGCTGAGATAAATTCTTGATCATTAGAGGCATCAAGGTTTATGGGGAGAAGGCTGGAATTTGGACATGAGCAATGTTGGATCAGCCATGATCTTGTTCAATTGATGGAGCAGGCTTGGAGGGGGGGCAAACAGCCTACTACTGTTCCTATTTTTTTATGGTCTTAAATGTTGCTCTTTTTTTTTCATTCTTTGTCTACTTGTTGCAGCGTTATCCCTGGTGCACAGAAGATCTGGGTGAAAACTTGGGGCTGTTCACATAACAGTTCAGATGGAGAATATATGGCAGGTCAACTGGCGGTTTATGGATATAAGATTACAGGTATATGCGTTTTAAATATTTTGTACACCGGGTGTTTCACCAATAAAGATTAAACTTATTAAAATTTTTGTATGCTACGTTAATTTGTTTAAAGTGGCTTGAAAATGGGCAGCAAAACTGTTAGGGTAATTGTATGGTGCATCACCTGTTTTGATTCAAATATTTGTTTCTTACTGTAATGACTTCAACATCCTTGTAAAATCTTATGTCATCACAGGAATATAAGAATAAGTTGACTATTTTCTCACTGTCGTAATTGTTTCTAAACTGCTGTTAAACATCTGTTCATACTTAATTTGGTTCAATTGATTGTTTATGATAGAAACTTTAAAAATCTTGCGCGTTCCAGCTAGCATTGATTTTGGTATGATATAAAGCTGAGTTGTTTTTAGGCTGATCTTTGTCTGCTTAATTTGACAAGTACTCCATTTGCAAATTGTTTTTCACACCTTGAATTCCTAAAGTTCTTTGTGATAGCTTTATTTTCTTATTATGAATAATGGACTTTGACACATTTTTTCCATTAAATAATAACACAAGTAAAGAAAAGGATTTATCTTTATCCTTTTGAGTCTAATTAGGCATAATGTAACCTTGCATTTGTTGCAATATCTTTACACACTGTTAGATGGATTAAAAATTGAAATGTTATCTTGAGGGCAAATTTTAGTGTTTAAGTTAATTTTGTTTGCTGCTTTCCACCTGTTCAGCGTAAAAGCAGACCATTTGTATCACTTTAAAAAACCAAAATTAATGTCAAACTGAGAACAGCAGTAGACAAATGTTTTGCACTAAGTATTAGTATTGCAATGCCATGTTGAAAGCTGTGTTATCTTCAGCTTTCTGAAGCTACTTCTTACTAATTTGAACAAATTCAAGTATGTGATTTTGATTTCATGGCAATATTTGCCAAACAAAGGATATCTTTACTTTATCAACTCTGTTCACCTTGGTCTGCTATTTTCATGTATTTGTGAATTGCAGCACAATGTCCCTTCAGGATTAGGTTCAACCTCAAAACAATTGCATTTAGCTTTTACTGCCTTGCTATATTGTTTCATGTCAAATTTATATGCCATACATTTCTCCACTTACTTATTTACTTCCCTTTCCTACTGAAATCTGTTCCTATCCTGCTCACTATGTTATTTTGCCAGGGTGTGTTATTTGTAAAACGTTTAAAATTCTACTTGTCTAAATGACCTGGACTAGAATATAAAAGAAAAGCATTGGTCATTACATCTCATGGCACATTTATATTCTGTAAGAAAAACATCTGTGTACTACCATGTTGCGTATTTATTATTAGGCAATTATATTCCATTGTCTTCCCTCAAAAAAAATCCATGCATATGGGTTTTGTTTCCAAACCGCTTTCCTAATTCACCTTTGCTATCACAAATACTACCAATGTGTCCTGACGAGATTTGCTCAGAAAATCAATATGTGTAGTTTTCTGAACTCCCTTCTATTTCAGCCTTGTTTTAGCACTTCAGTCTCTTTTTGGTAAGTGAGAAGTCTTTGGGACATGCTTTATTTTAATTGAGTGCCACTTGAGAAATCTATTTGGAACTCCAAACAAAACATACTTTGGATTTTGCCTGAGTACTGCTCCAAGACTTGCTGATGCCAACAGGATCTGAAATTAATAAGCAAGCTTGAGTGGATTTCTAATGTGTTATCATAAGCAGTTGTAATCATTTATAATGGTGAGAGTTAGTGATTCCTTGATTTAACAAGGGAGCTTCTGATGCTCACTTTCTTGTTATAAAATTGATTAAAGCTTCTGTTTGTTGAATAATTTTATTTTGTCAATCCTGGTAGTGATGAGGTCAAATGCGCAGACAAATGCACAAAGACCTTACTTCATGTCTAGGCTGGTTTTAAGATAACTATACAGGTAAATTTGTAATATCCTATTTTGTAATAAAGCTCCCTGATTTGAAATTTAAAATGGAATTCATTGGGACTGTATCTCTTGAAAATATGTTTCTTTGTTCTAGTAGCAATATTGATGGACTTGGCTCCTTACATGTGCAGAATTAAAGTGCTTCAAGATTTGCTTGTCTGTGTAGTTGCACTGCTTTAGCTATGATAAATATTTGTGCTTGGCTTTCATTTATTTTAATCTTCTGAGCATTTAAAATATTTCTTCCTCATGAAGAAAGCAGAAATGATGGCAGGTCAGCCTGTTAGGTCCAAAAGTTTATTGGGAGTTGGCTAGCTCAGTTGGCTGGTTTGCAGTGCAGAGTGACACCGACAGCATAGGTCCAATTCTTGTACCTGTTGGGGTTACCATGAATATCCCATCTTCTCGAGTTGCCCCTTGCCTGAGGTGTGATGGCCTCAGGTTAAACTACCGCCAGTTGTCTAGGAGCGTTATGGTCCTTCTGGTCAATGTTGACTTTTTTTAACTTTACATATTTATTGGTCTCTGGGTGAATTTATAGGATTCCAGAATTTCTAGTGTCATTTTAAGCATTGAGGAATTACTTTTCACTGTCAACATATACTTCTTGAATGAACATAAAGGTTGTTCTGCCAAAATGCACATTTCATCAACGTGAATTCGCTATAATGCGATTGACGAATTGGGGACACTGTAAAGTGTCATACTTTTAAAACGTTTTGGTTGGAAGGTGATTACGTCGCCAACACTTGAAGTGCTGTTTCTAAAACACAATTTTTCTATAATGCGGGGTTGCACGAGAATGCAATGATCGCATTATAGAAGAACTGATTGTATTTGAGGATTTGTACATTTTTGAGGTATGCAAACAATTGAAAATGAATACTGCATTTGCTGTATATTGAATCTTCTTTCGGAAGGGTTCCTTTGGGAGACACAGGAATATTATTCTATTGAGAATCACAAAACGTGAAAATCAGTTTAACAAATTATTGAAGTGAGCTGGATAGTTTTTGATTTTTTTTTATATAGCAAACATGAGTAGGGCCAAATTACCACTGATAGTAGGTGTTAAACTGTTGTAGGAAATAACATGGATCCTTCCACAGTAGTTAATTGATAAGCTGTCATTCAACTTAAAATTCCACTCGTCCCACTGCAGCTCAAGTATTAGATGCTCATTACCATTTTTTTGTTAAAATAGTATTTGAGGTAATGGCTATGGCTATGTTATTTTTTTGTGATGCATTGAAATAATAGTATTTGTTCCAAGACAGATTTAGTCAGAAGACTGTGTTTCTGCAGCTTAATCGTAATTGCTCTGCTCACTAAAAGAAACATGAAAATTGCTTTCATTTTAAGTTAACCAGACTGTTTGGATGTAATTATTCCTCATTTGAATAACCTGAATTATCTTTAACAAGAATCATTGCTGAAGACCAGTTTGAAGTTGTTGCCAATGTTGACTGACTAAATCAAAATTCACATTGTAACATTAGAAGTTTTATGTGTTGTTTTCTAGCTTTGTTTATTGATTACAATATGGAGGCAGATCCTGTTTGCAAAGTTCTTGTGACAGGTGTGCACAGAGATTATTATCCAGACCATTGAATAGTTTTGTAAGATGCATGTAACAATTAAACAAACAAATGGAAAAAAAATTAAGTTCGTTATTTAAATGACAAAAATCAGGCAAATGCAACTTTGAATTTATGGCAGCTCTTTATATTTGTGCCGAATTCACTAAAAGCATTCCATATATTTGCATTTATCTCCAGTGTTACTGTAGCTGAAGTCCTTATTCATGATTTCATCTCCAGAATGACCCTTTTTAATGCCTGCCTCCCTTTTCTCGAGCATTTTGAACCGTCACCATGTTTAGAACTAGCCGTTTGCAACCTATTCTGCTTATCAGTCATGACTATCACTTAGGATCATTGCTAAACAGCATTGAATATGCATCTTTCCAAACATTAACTTCAAATCTGCCCTTGACTTAGCTTTTGTGCCATTTTTCCATACCCTCTGCTCTTTGTATTCTCCTAGATTGGGTCCTCTTTCTATCTATTTTTCACTTCACAATTAATGGCTGTCCTTTCATCCGTCTAGTCCTATACAGTACCCTGAAATTTATTTATTTATTTACCTTTTTCTTTAAATCAATTTTCTTAAAGATGGTTTTAAATGACTTTCTGCATAATATCTGTGCCCATCCCACGGTCAGTTTCCATGTGAACCTACTCCAAAAGTTGTTTTTTAATTCAGTGGTGGGATATGGGCATCACCAGCCAGGCTAGACTTTATTGCCTGTCCCTAATTGCCCTTGAAAAGGTGGTGATGAGCCACCACCTTTAAATGCTGTAGTCTGTTTGCTGTTGGTAGAACCCACAATGCTGTTAAGGAGGAAATTCTAGTATTTTGACCAAGCAATAGTGAATGAATGGTTATACGTTTGCAAGTCAGGATGGTAAGTAGCTTGGAGGGGAACTTAGAGTTGTTGGTGTTCCATTTATTTGCTACCCTTCTCCTTCTAGCTTGATGAGATAATGTATGAGGAAGGTGCGTTCGAAGGATCGTGGACAAATTTCTGCAGTGCAACTTAAAGACAGTACACACTCTGTGAAATTTATTTTGGTATTTAAATGTAATTGGTATTCAAATTGAGAAGAGGAATCAAAATATGTATCATAGAAATAACTCCTAGAATGGCTGCATTACAGTCCATTGAACCCATCCCAGGACTCCAAAACAGCAATTCAGCTACTCCACTTAACCATTCACTCCCTATACCTCTCCACTATTCTCCCCTTCACCTGCTTCTCCAATTCTCATTTGAAAAGGATGATTTGAATCTATTTTCATTACTTTTTTAGGGAAAGCGTGAATTGCTGATTGTGATTCAGTTCATAATCTCTTAATTAAAAAAAAAATTCTTCCTTGTATTACTTTGGGTTCTTCTACCAATCACTTAAAGATCTGTGCCCCCGCTTGCTGACTGTTCCAGTTCTGGAAACCAATTTCTCTTTATCCAGATCACTCAGGTTTTTGAAGACGCTCAGCAAATATGTTTTCTACTTTGTCCACACTGTTGGAGAGGACTGCATTCACTCAAGTTCTCAACATTAAAGAAAATCTATCTTGCGCACGCGTACTCTCTCTCTCTCTCTCTCGCGCTCTCTCGTTTGCTCGCACAGCTCTGTCTGCCTCTTGCACACGTGCTATGTGTCTCTCTTGGGCACGCACTGTCTTTCTGGCCGTCCTCTTTCTCTTGCCCTCCCCTCTATTTTTCACCCCCCCCCCCCCCCTCTTTCTCTTGACCCCTCCAAACCACACTCTTTCCCCCCCCCCCCCCCGGGCTGAATGCCCTTGACCCCTGAAATGTTCCCTGACAGGAAGGAAACATCCCTGTTTCGTGATTGTTGCGTGGTGTCCATTCATTCTCTGTTCAGTCTCGCTAATTTACCATGCCTCTGGGCATACTTGTCTACAATGTATGAGATAGACAAATTGGCCGAGTCACGTATGTGCTACTTGCATGGTGGATGGTGTCCCCACATGTAATGGTGGCATTCATGTTGATGCTCTGACAGGTCTTGCAGTGGTTGCCACGACAGGGTTGTACAGTGTTGTTGTCTATGTTGTCCTGAAGGCTGGGCAGTTTGTTGCGAGCAATGGTCTGTTTAAAGTTTGGCGGTAGTTTAAAGGTGAGAACAGGAGGCTTAGGGGAGGTCTTGGCGAGATGCTCGTCCTCCTTGATAATATGTTGCAGGCTGTGAAGAACAAGGTGTAGTTTCTCCGCTCCCAGGGCATTCTGGGCAATGAAGGGTCCCTATTGGTTGCTCCTGAGGAGGTCATTACAGTTTCTCACTGTGGCACATCGGAACTGGTGGTTGATGAGTGGAGCATCGTACCCCGTTCTTCAGAGGGCATTTCTGAGCACCCAAAGGGGTCTGCGTTCCTCCTCATCTGAACAGATCCTGTGTACGCATAGGGTTGTTTTAGGGAATGGATGTTTTAATGTTTTGGGTGGAAGCATCATCGTAAGGTTATTTGTGGGTTTGCGGTAGAGTGAGGGACTGAGGGTCCTGTCCTTGATGGAGATGCGTATGTCCAAGAATGAGACACATACGAAAGAGTAGACCATGGTAAGTCTGGTGGGATGAAACTCATTGATATCACTGTGTAGTTGTTTCAATGACTCCTTGCCATGGGTCCAGAGGAAGAAAATGTCGTCAATATACCTGGTGTACACTGTTTGTTTGAGGTCCTGCATAGAGATGAAGTCTTTTCGAACCTGTACATGAAAATGCTGGCATATTGTGGTGCACATTTGGCCCCCACGTCCGTTCCATATGTCTGGATGAAGAATTGGTTGCGAAAGATGAAAACATTATGTTTGAGGATGAAACGGATGAGTTGTCGGATGGTTGGAGATTGGTAGTTGTTGGTGTTGAGTACTGAGGCTGTTGCAGTGATGCCGTCATCGTGGGGGATGCTGATGTCGAGTGTTGAAATGCCCATTGTGACAAGGGATGTTCCCAGTTCAACTAGTCCGTGGGTTCTCAGTTTCTGTAAGAAATCTGTAATGTCACAACAGAAACTGGGAATTCCCTGTACAATGGATTTCAAGATGCCCTCGACATAGACCAAGAAGTTCTCACACAGGATCGCATTGTCTGATACGATAGGACGTCCAGGTGAGTTGGCTTTGTGTGTCTTTGAAAGGCAGTAGAAGTACCCTATGCAAGACTTATGCAGGATGAGAGCGTGTAGGGAACTCTGAAGGGCTGGATCAAAAGTCTTGATCAATGTGTTTAGTTCACGAGTGTGTTCTTTGGTCACATTGGCTGGCAGTTGCCTGTAGTGTTTCTGATTGTTCAATTGTCAGTACACTTTGATGCAGTAGTCTGTTCTATTTTGAATGATGATGGCTGCTCCTTTATCTGCTGGTTTGATGACAATGTTGCAATTAGTTTTGAGAGCATGGATGGCATTGCGTTGTGATCGGGTGATGTTTTGCTCTATTGTGGCTGGCATTTGCACATTTCCTGATGGTTGGAGCATGCATGTCAAGCCTGCAGCAGCCATCCGGAGTTGTCCAAAATGACTCCTTTGGTTGCTCTATAGAGTCCTTCGAGTGGAAGAAATTAGACCACACTGGTGTGATTAAACTTCATGCTTAGATTTTTTGCAGATACATTTAATACATTGATAATATTGGTTTCGTAATTCAACCAGAGATACTGCCAGTTCATCAGACAACCTCTTTTAATGAGTGTTACTTTTGTGGAACTTGGTTGCAATTACATCCATAATGCAAGTAACAATTCACTATATCTTCAGTGTTTCTTTTCTATTTTTCATCACCCACTTCTAAAAGTGATAGAATCTATCTTATTTCCATCATATATTGTCGTAGTATTGTTTGTCAAGGTTTGACTTGCAGGCAGAGCATTAAACCTTTGGGGGGGGGAAGTCTTGCAAATAGTGCTTTTTAATAACTTCAGGATATTCCAAAACACTTTAGCATCCAGTTAAGTACTTTTGAAGTGAGGCTACATTTGTAATCTAGTCTGGTCAAATTGGACTACCATGTCAGAAATTTGACATGAATATGTGTGTAATCTCACACATGTTCTTGCACCCACGAAAAAACTTAATCCAAGATTTATCCTGTAACCATTATTCTACTATGTTAGTTATAAGTGTTGCAAACCAAATCTGGTTTACTAAAGATTAAATCTGAATACTAGAAATGTAAAGAAAAATAGGTATACAAAAGATAAATTTATGTCTAAAAGGAGAAATAAGTGTTTTAGATGTGAATTTAAGAATTATTTTCATTAGTTCTGATTGTCAAATTTAACATTTTAACTCAACAAACTTTATTTTCCATGTATTAAACAATCTGTTAATTTCTCACATTTTTATAAAGTTTATGGCCGGAAAAACTGGGCATAGTGACCCTCTTCAACGGACATAATGGTTTAGTGAAGAGACTTGATGTGTTCAGAATTAATTTTCTTTGCGATCACTAGATGGTGCTATCTAACAATTAGCATGTTACATATAACTTCATAAAGTACAATGTTAAAAATCATACAAAACCAGGTTATAGTCCAACAGATTATTCGAAAGCACTAGCTTTTGGAGCGATGCTCCTTCAGGTAGCTGTGACTTGAAAGAGCAGCACTCTGAAAGCTAGTGCTTCCAAATAAA
The DNA here is from genome assembly GCF_047496795.1 of Chiloscyllium punctatum. Lineage (NCBI taxonomy): Eukaryota > Metazoa > Chordata > Chondrichthyes > Orectolobiformes > Hemiscylliidae > Chiloscyllium > Chiloscyllium punctatum. Next base: position 51,596,868 of record NC_092779.1, read on the forward strand.
CCTGTTGGACTATTACCCGGTGTTGTGTGATTTTTAACTTTGTCCACCCCAGTCCAACACTGGCTCTTCCACATCATAACTTACAATTTATTATTGCAGTCATTAATTTAAAAGGCGTCAGCTCCAGTTTAAAAAAAAAACTGGCAGAATTTTACTTGGAAAACCAAGGATTTTGCTCAATGTAATTAAAGCAATTTATGAAACATTTGGCTTGATGAGGCTGTTTAACCAATAGGTGGCAGTGTGTGACAAGGAATTATCACTGGTGAAAACAAAAGAAAATCTGGAAATCACAGCAGATCAGGTAGCATCAGTGGAGAGAGCAAGCTAACGTTTCCAGTCTAGATGACTACATTAGAGCTGGCATGAAGTGGGGCGGGGCAGCATTTATGCAATAGTGTGGGTGTGGAGTGCTGCAAAAGGAAAGGTGCTGATAATGCAGATTAAGTGATTGCAATGCGAAAATGGCAAGACGAATTTCACATGCATCTAGATGCTAAACACTTTTTTTCTGTCACTTCTGTCACCGTGCCTACTTATTCGAATGTGAATCCCACGCCCTCTTCGAAGACCCCTTCTCCTGAAGCCAACAAACTCCACCCTCCTGGCCTCCCACCCTCCCTTAACCTTTTCATCTCCAACTGCTGTCGTGACATCAACTGTCTGAATCCCTTCACTCCTCTCTCTCACTCCAACCTCTTCCCCCTTACAATGCACAGCCCTTTGCTCTCTCTGCTCAAACCCCAGCCTCACCATCAACCAGCTGACAAGGGAGGCACTGTGGTAATTTGGCACACTAACCTCTACCTTGCCATAGCCACACGCCAACTCGCTGGCACCACCTCCTACCACCCCCTCAATCACTACCTGATCCCTCATTGTCAAACCATCATCTCCAAGATCATCCACAATCTTATTGCCTCAGGAGATCTTCCATCCACAACCTCTAAGCTTAGAGTTCCCCATTTCTATCTTCTCCTGAAAATTCATAAACCCAACTGCCTCAGTCAACTAATCATCTCTGCCTGTTCCTGCCCCATTGAACTCCTCTCTTATCTCAACTCTGTCCTGTCCCATTTGGTCCAGGAACTCACCACCTACGTTCAGGACACCACCCATGCCCTCCACTTTTTAGGATACTCTGGTCTCCAACACCTCATCTTCACCATGGACATCCAGTCATGTATTCCCCTATGAGGAGGGCCTCAAGGCTCTCTGTTTCTTCCTCTCATGCAACCAGTCCCTTTCCACTGATGCCATCATCCACTTGGCAGAACTGGTCTTCGCCTTTAACAACTTGGCCTTTCAATCCTCCTGGTTTCTACAAACCAGAGGAGTGCCCATGAGTACCTGCATGGGTTAGAGCAATGTCTGCCTCTTCTTAGGGTACTTGGAATAGTTCCTCTTCTACAGCTATACCAACACTCCCCCAACCCACCCACTACTACGTTGATGGTTGTACCGGCGGTGTCTTGTTCTCCCACAAGGAGCTCAAACAGTCCAGCCACTTCACTCTGATCTCAAATTCACCTGGACCATCTCTAATACCTCCCTCCCCTTCCTGGACCCCTGCAGCAACTCCCACAGGTACCTTTTTTATAACCCACACCCCCAGGAAAAATGGAATCCCATACCTCCAATTCTCCAGCATCCGTCGTACCTGCTTCCGGGTAATTCCGCTCTAAAACATCCCAGATGGCTTCCTACTTCAAGGACCATAATTTCCCTCCCCTGTGATCAACAATGCTGTCATCTGCATCTCCTGCATTTCCTGCACCTCAGCGCTCAAACCCCCCCCCCCCCCCAAAATATCCACGACAAGGATAGAGTGCCCTGGTTCTCCCATTCCATCCCACCAATCTCCAAGCCCAATGCATCATCTTCCACCACCTGCAGTCTGACCCCCTCCTCCCCTCATCCATCTTTTGCCGGGACTGTTCCTTCTGTGACTCCCTCTTTTAGTCCATAGTCCCCACTCCGCACTAACCCCTCCTCTACATCTTCAACCTTCCCTTGCGGCCACAGGAGTTGCAAAACCTGCCCCCACACCTCCCCGTCACGTTTGTCCAAAGTCGCAAAGAGTCATTCCAAGTCCAACAGAGATTCACTTGCACGCCCTCTAACCTGATTTGCTGCATCCGTTGCTCCTGATGTAGTCTCCTCAACATTGGAGAGACTGAGTGCAAACTCAGGAATCAGTTCAGGGAACATTTATGGTCTGTACAGTCTGAACAACCCCACCTTCAGCTGCCTGTCATTTCAACTCCCGCTCCCACTCCCCCCGATGACATGTCTATTCTGGGCCGCATCCATTGTCAAAATAAGGCCACATAAAAATAGGAGGAAGAACATCTCATCTTCCGTCTTGGGAGCTTACAACCATATGCCCTTAACAGAGCATTCACCAGCTTCCAAATCTCCCACCTCATCCCAGGCTCAGCCCACCCTCTCTGCCCTTAACCTAACCCAATCTGTCCATCATTCTTCCCACCTCTCCGCTCCACTGGTCAATCACAGCCACTTCCGACCTGCATCCACCCATTGCCATTCCACCCGTCTTTTCCTCCAGCCCCAGCCCCCCATTTATTTCTGTCTTCTTTCACTCCCCCAGTCCTAATGAATGGTTCCAACCTGAAACGTCAACTCCCTTTTTCTGATGCTGCTTGACCTGTGCTTTTTCCAGCTCCACTCTTTATCTACAAAGACACATCATTGTTTTGCCAATCTGTCAAACTGAAAAGAAAGAACAGATAGGCCCACTGGACTGGAGGGAGGGGAGAAAGGATATTGTGACTGAGTGGTTTAGCCTTACTTGTTGCACAAAGGGAAGAAATGGGAGTGAGTTTACAATTTTAAATATTGAACTCAATATTAAGTCCAGAAGGTTGTAAATGTCCTGAGGATGAGAGGTTGTTCCTCCAGTTTGGGTTGTAATTTGCTGGAGCATGCCGGGGACACCATTTTAGCAGGATGTTATGGTGAAATGATTGGCTGCAGGAAGGTTGGGGTCTCTGCTTATCTAAGGACCAGAGGTGTTCTGTAAAGTAGTAATCCAGTCTGTGTTTTGTTTCTCCAGTGTAGAGCAGGTCACATTAGGTGCAGCAAATGCAATAGATCAGATTGGAGGAGCTACAGGTGAAATGCTGCTTGACCTGGGAAGATTGTTTACGCTGTTGAATGGTGAGCAGGGAAGAGGTGAATTGTCACTGATGTCTCTCATCTGCAGCTCTCCAATGCTTATCTTTTGAGACAAAGTCAACATTAATTTGCTACCGTGATGTAATTCATCCTTTGTAACTTTGCGTATTTTTCATTTTTATGAGCTTCATTAGAATCACTGCACTCCCAATTACAGTTGAAATGTTAAACATTATTTGAACAATCATACTTACATTTTCGGTCAAAAGAAGTAAAAGTTAATTGTATGTTACAGAATTAGTAGTTCAAATGCACATGACATCGGGAAACAATGGATTATCAATAAGAATGAGCATAGTAACATTAGCAGAATGTTAGAATAATCAATTTTAAGGTATTTAAAGTAGTGTACGGATTATTTAGTTAGACTTGGAAAAGATGCACTTTGGACATAAAGGATTTGAGATTAACAATGGGAATGTATGCAATCCTAAGATCATGAATGTATAGAATGTTAGCTGATGGAATTGACCATATCGGGATAAAACTAAATGGTGCCTGGGCTTGTCCAATCAGAAGAAGTCATGTTTCTTTATAGCATTCAGCTGTAAACTGGAATGTTAGCTTTTAAAAATTTATAAATTTTCATTAGAATAATTGAAAAAAAATTAGCCTTAATGGCAAGGCCAAGGAAGAAATAAATAATACATTTAGTGCTGTAGCACTGTGTCTGAACCAAGTAAAAGTGACACAGCATGGGTAGCAATTTATTGCATCCAAATGCAACATTTAGGTAGGTTCAAGAAGAGAAACAATTTTAGGTTATTTTGTACTTGTTAAGGCAATATTTATTTATGATGCAACATTTATTTCCTTGTCTAGATTTTGTTTTGAAGGCTGCTTTGGAGTTTGAATTTAATGATTCATGCTCTTGCATTAAATTCATTTCTTTTGAATGCCTGGTATAAATATGCTACAGATCATTTTGATTGTATGGGAGATCCTAAAAGCATCAAGTCCAGAAGTTTCTTATAACATCATTCTGCTTATTCTATGTTTTGCTTCCAGCAGACTTTTCATGAAGATTGCTTAAAAGCAGACAATTAGTTATATTCATCAGTTTTTTAATTGTGAAGACAATGGAAAATTAAAATTTACAGGATAAAAGATATGGTCGTATGTAGGTCTTAGCTTACACTGCTTACACTGGAATGCTTACTGAGTCAAAGAATGCACTATTTCTTTACAAAACTGATTCAAGAGTTGTAAAATCACAGTCGCAAATTTATTGTGAAAGATCAATTTGCATGATTTTGGGCAATTGGTTTAAGTATTGCTTTAAGTATTAGACTATTCAGTATTGTGTTAAAAGTAAGTGGCTTTTATTTTTATATTGCTTTATATATTTAATCCTCTTTTGTGCACGTTCCATCACCTGGGTGTGGAAATTTGATAGTTGGCAAAACTAGTGAAGTCTGATGCACTGAACATGCACACCCAGCATCCTGGTTGTATGAAGGATGCTTGGTTTCATTGCCCATTTGATAGATGGTTTGACAGCAGAATATTTTTTCAAAATGTGCTTGTGCCATACAGTTAATTTTTTTTTCATTTTTATCTTTTTTTTTACTGACAGTTCTGTTTGCAATTGATGGTTTAATGATTTTGCTTTTAAATTCCTTTTTATTTTCTTCTAACTTGATATATTTACAATTTGATGTAAGGCTTCAAGCATGTTACATTTTTGTTGGACTGAATGGTTTTCGAAATGGAAAAGGATAGATGAATAGCTTTAATAAAAGTAAAATGCTGTTGACGCTTAGTTCTAAGTTAAAGTAGAAAGTTCTGGAGAAACTGCAGGTCCGACAACGTATGTAGAGAGATGCTGCTCAAAGGGTGCTAGCAGTGCATGAATTTCTAATCAATACAACACAATTGGTCAATGAAGTGCAAAATATATTTGAGAGTTTGAGAATAAATCCTTGTCTCAAATTATGAAGATTCACAGTCCAGTAGTCCAACTTATTTCACAAATTTAAAATAAGGCATAATTTTGCATTTGTTTTGAATTGTGCTTGCCAAATTTTAAAATAAAAATACACCTGCTTATGAAAACTAGAATTGAACATAAGGGATCTCTGATGGATAATAGAATTTGGAAGATTTTTCAAAAGCGCTTTTGACCCTTATCTTGAATTTTGGAAATTTTCTTTTCTCGTTTCCCATATAGTTATTTGCTATGCTAGTATTTTACGACACCATCTTTCTTCATTAACACTAATTTTACTACTGTGCTCCTCCCATTGACACCCCTAGCTGCTTTTGGAAACATTGGATTGCCACTTTTGATCAGTCAGTTTGAGTCAGCCTAAAGGTCATACTCCAGCCATTGGTCCAGACACAATGCTGACAGGGAAGACATGAAAAGCTGCATAGGCACAGATTATCCAGCTAAAGAACATGACTAAAAAAAGCATTCAATGCTTAGCTACTGTGAGAATTACAAAGCTATCATTGAGGTCGACCATTGACTTAAGTTTCTTTGGACTCTGGTGTTCTAAATGTGTACTCAGTAACTACTTACTGTTATGTCAAACATACATCCGACTTAACATTATAGGTTTAAGCTTATTTTACATCTCTCTCTTCAGCATTAAACATCTTTGTAACTGTTTGTTTCTGTCTCCCGAAACACACGATTTTTAAAATTTTGAGTCCAATTTCCTAACAGGCATGATTTCCCAGCAGCAAGGCATTTAGCTTACTGAAGTGGAAATCTGGCAGAATGAGACCATAAAGCCCTCTTATATTTTTAAAAACCATAAAATTGCCTTACATTGTAACCTAGGTGATAGTCTTGATTGAATGTCAGAAAAGAAAAAGGCAGATGAATAACTGCTGAAAGTTTCTATTAGGACATAGAAAGCGTAACCCTGGGCAAGCAGTCAACAGTCTTTTTTTTTTGTTAGTGACTGTTCTTTATCTGAGAAGCTTAAGCATTTTGGTATTAGCCTTCCTGTCATCACCAAATAAAATTGAACATCCAGTGAAACAGTTTAAAAAAAAATCTTTTCTAGAAATGCTTTGTTGCCATCTTGAGTTCTGATCAGGAGCCTTCCAGGGAGCAAGATTTAGGATTTATTAATATACAGATCAACAAAACTTAGAGGAATAGTTACCCACAAAATAGCAAGCTAGTAGATTAGAATTCCACTTGTGCTGAAAACCTTTGTTTTTCATGATTTTGAATGGCAGTTTGCTTTTGCTTTGAAAGTTGTTCAGGGAAAGATATAGCGACTATATACCGAGCTTGTACAGCTATAGTCGACAAGAGATGCACCTGAAAAGAGAACAGAGATTAGCAAGTAATACTGACAGTATATTTTATGTCCTATAACATATATCCTAAAGTTAAACAAACCTATGAATATAAACAATGGCATAATTAGAAAGGGCTATACCATAGTAAAGAGGAATTTTGCACAGATTTGGACATGCTGTTCTGGGGGAAAAGGAACTAAGGAAATGTTTAAAATAGAAAATATGTAATTTCCATAACTTTCTTGGATTGTTCCCTTAACTCATGAGCAGTAGAGCTGGAAATCTGATATGCCATTTCACCTGTAGAAGCTCAATTGCATGTCATGTAACTTTTATTTTTCTATATCCATTGTAGGTAGATAAATAAAGAAAATCAGAAACTAGTGCCATTTCTGAAGAATCTCTATGAAATCTGTGTCTCATTCCTTTGTAGGAAATTGGGTCCACTGCTACTTCTCCAGCTTTTGACTTCCCCTCTACTGCCTAATCCTATTCCCTTTGCCCACTCTCTACTGACATCAACACTGAAGACCGCAGTTTTAGGGTGAGAGGGAAAAGATTTAAAAGGGACCTCAGGGGCAACTTTTTCACGTATAGGAGAGTGAATGTATGAAATCAGCTGCCAGAAAAAGTAATGAAGGCCAGTACAATTACAACATTTAAAAGGCATCTGGATGTGTTAATGAATAGAAAGGGTTCAGAGTGATATGGACCAAATGCTGGCAAATGGGACTAGATTTATTTAGGATATCTGATCTGCACGGACAAGTTGGACTGACTGGTCTATTTCTGTACTGTATATTTCTATGACTCACTGGGCCTCATGCAATGGTAAATGAATTTAGAGATCTGTTGGGTTTTGTTTTTAGGGGAGGTAGTGGTAATGTCACTAGATTAGTAATCTAGAGATGAAACCTTAAGGCTCTGAGCAACAAAAACAGAAAATGCTGGAAAAACTCAGCAGATCTGGCAGCTATTATGGAGAGAAATCGGTGTTAACATTTTGGGACTAGTGACCCTTCTTCAGAACAGATGGTAGATAGGAAAAAGTTGGTATTTATGCAAACTATGGTGGGTGGTGGGAGCCAGGAGAGTAAACAAGAGGTGGAATCCAAGTAGAGAGGAACACATTTGGACAGACAAAAGAGTGGGTAAAGATCCATCTGAGGGAAAGAATAGCAGCTAATGGGGGCTTTGGTGGCTGATAGTGGGTTGCATGTGGTTGCAGCCCATGTGATGTCAAAGCCTGATGTGGAGATTGGGGTAAGGACATGGGAGAAGGTGCCTCAAGCCCTAAAATTGTTGATTTTGATATTACATATGGAAGACTGTCGAGTTTCCCAAAGGAAAATGAAGTGCTGTTATTCCAACTTGCATCAACCTTACCTGGAGCTCTGCAGCAAGCCTGAAGCAGATGTTGGCCAGGGACTATGGAGGTGTGTTGATGTGGCAGGCAACTGGAAGCTCAGGATCTTTTTTCCGGACAGAATGTAGGTGTTCTGCAAAGCGGTCACCCAGTCTATGGTTTGTTTCCCCAATGTAGAGGAGACCATTTTGTACACATTGAATACAGTGGACTAGATTGAGTGATGCAGAGGTAAGGTGTGTTTTGGGGCCTTGGATGTTGTAGAGGGAGGAAGTAAATAAGCAGGTGTTACACCTTCTGCAGTTGCAAGGGAAGGAACCGTGAGGCTGTGGGGATGTGTTGAGAGTGAAGGAGGAATGGACCAAAGTGGTCCAGAGGGAACGGTTCTTGTGGAAGTCTGACAATGGAGAGGATGAGACTGTGTCAAGTAGTGGCATCCCACTAGAGATAGCAGAAAAGGTGTGTAATAGTCCTTTGGAAGTGGATGCTGGTAGGATAGTAGGTGATGAGAAAGCGTACCCAATTGTTGTTGTGGGAGGGAAGTGAAGGGGTGATTGCCAAAGTGTAGGTGAGGAGTTGGACCAGGCTGAGGGCCCTGTCAACCACAGTGCTGGGAAGTCCTCTTGAGGAAGCAGGTGGACGTTTCAGAAGCCCCGTTGTTGAAGTTGGTATCATCAGAACAGATGTGACAAAGACAGAACTAGGAGATTGGAATAGAATATTTAAGGGAAGCAGGGTGTGAGGATGTATACTCAAGGTAACTGTAGGAATTGGTGAGTTTGTAGTAGATATTGGTCGCCAGCCTATCCCCAGAAATGGAAACAGATGTTGAAGAAGGGAAGAGAGAGGACTTACAGATGGACCAGGTGAAGGTGAGCGCAGGCTGGAAACTGGAGGTGAAATAGATAAACTTCTCTGATTCTGAACGAGAGAGGGAATCAGTACAGATAATATCATCGATATGTTGGAGAAAGAGTTGTAGGTGGGGCCAGAATAGGACTGGAGGTAGCGAGGAGTGCAAATGCTGGCAAATCAGAGTCGATAAAGTGTGGAGCTGGAAAAAGCACAGCAGGGCAAGCAGCATTAGAGGAGCAGGACAGTCGACATTTCGGGTCAGGACCCTTCATCTGTCCTAATGAAGGATCTTGACCTGAAACATTGACTCTTGCTCCTCTGATGCTGCCTGACCTGTTGTGCTTTTTTCAGCTCCACACTTTATCGACTCCGAATAGAATTGGAGCAAAGAATGTTCCACATACGCCACAAAGAGACAGGCATAACTGGAGCTTATGTCGCTATGCATGGCTTCACCATGCATAGCGACATCACCATGACTTGAAAATGGGCAGAGTCAAAAGAGAAGTTGTTCAGAGCGAGGGCAAGCTCAGTCAAGTGGAAGATGGTAGTAGTGGAAAGGAATGGTTTAGGCCTTTTGTCCACAAAGAAGTGGCGAGCTCTCAGACTATCCAAATGGGGAATGGATATATAAAGGGATTGTTCATCCATGGTAAAGGGGAGGCAGCTGGAGCCTGTGAACTGCAAATTCTGAAACTGATAAAAAGCATCAGAGGAATCATAAATGTAAGTGGGAAGGGACTGGACAAGGGGAGGAAAAAAAGTCAAGTTGAGGTAGGCAGAGAGGAGTTCATGGGCAGGAGCATGCAGAAACTGAGTCTGCCTATGCAGTCTGTTTATGGATTTGGAAGGGTGGTAGAAGTGGGCTGTGCAGGTTGTGAGACTGAGCTTGGAGGCAGTGATGGGGAGATTAGATGAAATGAGATTGTTGACTTGTGGATACACTGGCTTGTTGTTTCATGGTCCAGGGGAGAGTGGAGGATATCTCTGAGAGGTGGTGCTCAGCCTGTGCAATATAGAGGTCAGTACGCCAATGAACAATAGCATCACAGGAACAGGAGAATCGACATTTCGGGCATCAGCCCTTCTTCAGGATACCCGAAACGTCGATTCGCCTGTTCCTTGGATGCTACCTGACCTGCTGCGCTTTTCCAGCAACACATTTTCAGCTCTGATCTCCAGCATCTGCAGTCCTCACTTTCTCCTCCAACAATAGCACCACCCTTGGCAGGTTTAATTTCAAAGTCAGGGTTGAATCAAAGAGCACAGATTGCAGTCAGTTCGAAGGAGATGAGTTGAAATGGGTAAGTGCGAAGAAAAATTGAGATGACCAATGTCAGGTCAACAGTTCTTGTTGAACAAGTTGACTGCATATGAAAGGCAAGAGAAGGTCTCCAGGTTGACATAGTGTTGGAGATGTGTGAAGTGGATTGGGACAGGGAGAACTGCTGTCCACTGAAATGGGCACAGATGCAAAGGAGATGGAGGAAAAGTTCAACATCATGTCTTGCCCAAAATTAATTAAGGTGGGGATGCAATGGGATAAAACTGAGACCTTTGCTGAGTACAGAATGTTTAGCATCAGAGTGTAGAAGGGCACAAGGGATAATAAATACATGTCAGGAGGTGGGCTTGGGAGAGTGGGTAGAGTCAAAGGAAGGAAGAATCTAGAGGTGTGTGGTTATGAATTGTTGCATCTTATGATCCTTAATGCCTGAAGGGAGAAGAAAACATTTCTTCGAATGTCAAATGAGCTAGATGATGAAGTTGAACAGGGGGCATGGGAGCTCTGAGCCAGAATGAGGCAGTTCTGATAGAGAAGGTACCAAGTGTGCATATGGCAACCTATGGAACGGAGTGTGGATCTCTGAATGTGATGAGAACAGGTGTCTAAAGAATGTTGACCATCATGGAGATACCTGTGATCATGGGTGGATTTAAAGAAATGAAGGATAAATGATGGATGAGTTGAAATCCACATGGAGTGAGTCTGAAACGAGGCAGTCGCTGAGGTTTTGAGGACATGAATTCAAGTCCTATCATAGCGGCTGGTAGAATTTAAATTCAAATTTTTAAAAAAAATCTGGATTTGAAAATTGGTCTCAGTAATGGCGACACAAAACCCTCATTGATTTTAACAGCCTAACTAGTTTTCTAATGTCCTTTTGGTGAAGAAAATCTATTGTCCTTAATCCAAATCTGCTGAGACATGGTCGACTATTAACTGCCCTCTGAAATGGCCACCCGTATCACTATCTCAAACACCAGCTTTTGTGGTCTGTCACCTGCAGTACTTCTGGTTTTCTCTGTTTTAGCTCTGTATGAACCTTTGGTTGTATTACTTTTTGTTACGCTTTGTCTACTTTGGATATCTTCAATTCTGTGTTTGGTGTCCACTTGGAAAATAACTCATCAAAGTGATTATTACAAGCCAAGGTAAGGTCTTTTATTTTAAGATGTTCATGCATTGAATATATTTTACCTCTGATGAGCTGGCAAATACCTAGTCATGATGTTATGGGCTATGGCGATACAACCTGTCTTACTTTGTTAATACAGTTTCTTCCAGTTCTTCATTCACACCAGTTTTTTGGAGCTCTGCTTTTTTCTGGGAAATGTCTTGTCTTCCTGCTTGAGGACACACATGAAGTAATTGTCTTCTCTGCCATTTTTCTATGTTTGATAACTTATTAGAATTCTTGGAGGAATTAAGAACAATGTAGGTAAAATGTAACTTTTTAATGAGATATACTTTGATTTCCGAAGGCATTCAATATGGCGCCACGTTAGAGATTTACTCACAGAATAAGCTCATGGTATAGGGGGTAGCAAATGAGTATAGACAGAGGATTGGTTAGCTAACAGGAAATAAAGTGGGAATTTTACTTAGCTCACCGTCACTGCTAGGGTGTGATTGGAATCAGCTATTCACATTCTAATGGATGATATAGATTAACATACTGAATGCACAACATCTACATTTACTGATAATTTTCTGCTATTTTGTAAATTATGAAGAAGACATGAGGATATGAAGGGATATAGCTCTGTTAATTGAATGTGGAGAAAATATGGCGAATGGGATAGAATGTGGGAAAATGAGAATAACAGACTTCTTGCAGTGAAAAATGAAATTTGGCCCAAGGTGTCTGTGCTAGTTCTCCGAATGAACAACTCATTTAGTGTCATTCTGCTGCTTCTCCCCATAATTCTGTGCACACTTCCTCTTCAAATAACTATCTAATGTCCTCTTGTGTGTCTCGATTGAATTTGCCTCTACCACATTCTCAGTAAATTCCAGACACTTACCTCATAGGTTTGCTTCAATTAACTTGTCAACTTTGGCAAGAAGAATAGAAAAGCAGTATATTATTTGAATGGGGAGAGATTGCAGAACTCAACAGAGGAATCAGTCATGGAGCCAATGATCTACTCCAGTACCTTGGTTAACAAAAATGGTGGATTGTTGGTGATTATCGCAAGGACATTAAATATAAAAGCTCGGAAGCTATGCAATAAGGGTGTAAAGTTTTGATGAGACAAAATTTGGACTACTGTGTATAGCTTTTGTCTAAGGAAGGATAAAAAATGTTTTGGAAGTTCAGAGGGTGTTCAATTGATATGGTTCTTAGGCTTGAAGGGTTTATCGTTTGATGGGTTGGAATGACATGGAACGTAAATGAGCCCCAGGAGCAGGGGTTGAGACCTACGGGGGGGGGAGGAGTTGGGGTAAAACTTCAGAGATTTTTAAGTGCATAGCTCCTAACTTTTCACTAAGTTGTTCTGGACAGGATTCAGACCTCTGAGACCAGGCCAGGACTATTATTAAATACATGAATAAAGGGACCATGCAGCTTTCAACACCCAGTTGAATGTCCACGGCAGCCATTACTGTCTAGTAGCTCTGCTTAAAACTTGAACTCTCAACTTCACTGAAGGTCATGACCCATAGTTTAGGAAGCCTTGGGATTAAATTTATTAGCAAACTAATATACTGTTTTGCATGAGCGCTATTCCTGTTTTTCTGAAACAGCATATCAACTAACTCATTAAACGTTATCTCTTGAATCAGAGGTGTCACCACAAATCCAGTACTTGTCGGGCAACTGGGGAATAAGCAACACCTGTATTAGCCAAATTAATGCGGTTTAAAGTTAACAAATCCCTGGGACCTGATGATCTACACCTTAGAGTATTGAATGAGGTTGCGTTAGAGAAAATAGATGGGGTAAATAGAGAAAATAGATTGGAGAAAAGGATGGGCAAGGCGCAATCAGGGATAGTCAGCATGGCTTCGTCAGAGGGAAGTCATACCTAAAGAATTTGTTTGAACTTTGAGGAGGTGGTCATCTTTCAATATTCAGTAGATTCTGGAATAGTGGGATTATGCAAAACATAAATACTAATACTATCGAATGGGAGGTGGAGTTAAATGTCATCACTATTGCTAAATAAGTAATAATTAGATAAACTAATGTGGCTAAAAACAAATAAGCGACTGGTCCTGATGGCTTGCATCCTCTGATCCTAAATGAGATAGTGGACGCATTGGTTGTAATTTTTCAAAAATTGTTGGATTCTGGAGGATTGGAAAACTGCTAACGTGCTGCCCCTATTCAAAAAGGAAGGGAGGCAAAAAGCAGACTGATTAGTCCAACATCTATTTTTGAAAAAGTTTTGAAATAATTTCTTAAGGAAGTAATAGCAGAACATTTGGAAAATAATATTCTAATCAAGCCGAGTCACCATCCTGCATGAAAGGGAAATTGTGTCTGACTAATTAGAGGTCTTTGAGGAAGTCTGTCAAATTGCGACCAGCTAATATTAGGAAATCTACAGAAGAGCAGTAGGGAGTGTTCAAAAACAAAATTGGGAGAGTACAAGCCCAACATATTCCCTCTAGAGTGAGAGAAAGAAACAGTAAGCTCAGAAACCATAGATGACCAAAGATATTCAAGTTACAATAAGAAGGAAAAGATAGGCTTTTAGCAGGTACGAGGGGAACAAATCAATGGAGGCATTAACGGAGTGCAGGGTGGAGCTTAAGAAAGCAGGCAAGCAATAAGTGGGATATAAAAGATCTTTGGCTGGTAAAAATAGGGAAAATCCAAAGACCTTCTTTTAAGTATATGAGTGGAAGAGGATAACCAGAAAAAGAATAGGGCACATTAGAGAACAAGGAGGCAATCTGTGGGTGAAGCCAGAGGACATTGGTCGTGTTGATACTGGATGAGTGGTGCTGGAAGAGCACAGCAGTTCAGGCAGCATCCAACGAGCAGCGAAATCGACGTTTCGGGCAAAAGTCCTTCATCAGGAATAAAGGCAGTCAGCCAGAAGCGTGGAGAGATAAGCTAGAGGAGGGTGGGGTTGGGGAGAAAGTAGCATAGAATACAATGGGTGAGTGGGGGAGGAGATGAAGGTGATAGGTCAAGGAGGAGAGGGTGGAGTGGATAGGTGGAAAAGGAGATAGGCAGGTCGGACAAGTCAAGGAGACAGTGCTGAGCTGGAAGTTTGAAACGAGGATGAGGTGGGGGAAGGGGAAATGAGGAAGCTGTTGAAGTCCACATTGATGTCCTGGGGTTGAAGTGTTCCGAGGCGGAAGATGAGGCGTTCTTCCTCCAGGCGTCTGGTGGTGAGGGAGCGGCGGTGAAGGAGGCCCAGGACCTCCATGTCCTCGGCAGAGTGGGAGGGGGAGTTGAAATGTTGGGCCACGGGGCGGTTTGGTTGATTGGTGCGGGTGTCTCGGAGATGTTCCCTAAAGCGCTCTGCAAGGAGGCGCCCAGTCTCCCCAAGGTAGAGGAGACCACATCGGGAGCAACGGATACAATAAATGATATTAGTGGATGTGCAGGTAAAACTTTGGATGTGGAAGGCTCCTTTAGGGCCTTGGATAGAGGTGAGGGAGGAGGTGTGGGCACAGGTTTTACAGTTCCTGCGGTGGCAGGGGAAAGTGCCAGAATGAGAGGGTGGGTCGAAGTGGGGTGTGGACCTGACTAGGTAGTCACGGAGGGAACGGTCTTTGCGGAAGGCAGAAAAGGGTGGGGAGGGAAATATATCCCTGGTGGTGGGGTCTTTTTGGAGGTGGCGGAAATGTCGGCGGATGATTTGGTTTATGCGAAGGTTTGTAGGGTGGAAGGTGAGCACCAGGGGTGTTCTGTCCTTGTTACGGTTGGAGGGGTGGGGTCTGAGGGCAGAGGTGCGGGATGTGGACGAGATGCATTGGAGGGCATCTTTAACCACGTGGGAAGGGAAATTGTGGTCTCTAAAAAAGGAGGCCATCTGGTGTGTTCTGTGGTGGAACTGGTCCTCCTGGGAGCAGATACAGCGGAGGCGGAGAAATTGGGAATACGGGATGGCGTTTTTGCAAGGGATAGGGTGGGAAGAGGTGTAATCCAGGTCGCTGTGGGAGTCGGTGGGTTTGTAAAAAATGTCAAGGTCAAGTCGGTCGTCATTAATGGAGATGGAGAGGTCCAGGAAGGTGAGCGAGGTGTCAGAGATGGTCCAGGTAAATCTAAGGTCAGGGTGGAATGTATTGGTGAAGTTGATGAATTGCTCAACCTCCTCGCGGGAGCACGAGGTGGAGCCAATGCAGTCATCAATGTAGCGGAGGAAGAGGTGGGGAGTGGTGCCGGTGTAATTACAGAAGACCAACTGTTCTACATAGCCAGCAAAGAGACAGGCATAGCTGGGGCCCAGACAAAAATACATGCTATAGGTGCAAAACTAATATATGTGGAGAATAATGTGTTGGGTCTGCAGGTTTCTGTTCTTTGCTGCTCTTGGCTCTTGCAGCTATTTTGTTTACACACCAGATGGCCTCCTTCTTTAGAGACCGCAATTTCCCTTCCCACGTGGTTAAAGATGCCCACATCTCGTCCACATCCCGCACCTCCGCCCTCAGACCCCACCCCTCCAAACGTAACAAGGACAGAATGCCCCTGGTGCTCACCTTCCACCCTACAAACCTTCGCATCAACCAAATCATCCACTGACATTTCCGCCACCTCCAAAAAGACCCCACCACCAGGGATATATTTCCCTCCCCATCCCTTTCCGCCTTCCGCAAAGACCGTTCCCTCCGTGACTACCTAGTCAGGTCCACACCCCCCTACAACCCACCCTCCCATTCTGGCACTTTCCCCTGCCACCGCAGGAACTGTAAAACCTGTGCCCACACCTCCTCCCTCACCTCTATCCAAGGCCCTAAAGGAGCCTTCCACATCCATCAAAGTTTCACCTGCACATCCACCAATATCATTTATTGTATCCGTTGCTCCTGATGTGGTCTCCTCTACATTGGGGAGACTGGGCGCCTCCTAGCAGAGCGCTTTAGGGAACATCTCCGAGACACCCGCACCAATCAACCAAACCGCCCCGTGGCCCAACATTTCAACTCCCCCTCCCACTCTGCCGAGGACATGGAGGTCCTGGGCCTCCTTCACCGCCGCTCCCTCACCACCAGACGACTGGAGGAAGAACGCCTCATCTTCCGCCTCGGAACACTTCAACCCCAGGGCATCAATGTGGACTTCAACAGCTTCCTCATTTCCCCTTCCCCCACCTCATCCTAGTTTCAAACTTCCAGCTCAGTTACTGTCTCCTTGACTTGTCCGACCTGCCTATCTTCTTTTCCGCCTATCTTCTTTTCCACCTATCCACTCCACCCTCTCCTCCTTGACCTATCACCTTCATCTCCTCCCCCACTCACCCATTGTACTCTATGCTACACTCTCCCCACCCCCACCCTCCTCTAGCTTATCTCTCCACGCTTCAGGCTCACTGCCTTTATTCCTGATGAAGGGCTTTTGCCCGAAACGTCGACTTCGCTGCTCGTTGGATGCTGCCTGAACTGCTGTGCTCTTCCAGCACCACTAATCCTGTATTTGGTTTTCAGCATCTGCAGTCATTGTTTTTACCATCAATAAGTACTTGGTTTTCCTTACTTTCTGGTGGTTTTGCGGGCCTGGTTTTATGGTGTTGGTTGGGT
Source organism: Chiloscyllium punctatum (assembly GCF_047496795.1). NCBI lineage: Eukaryota > Metazoa > Chordata > Chondrichthyes > Orectolobiformes > Hemiscylliidae > Chiloscyllium > Chiloscyllium punctatum. The sequence continues at coordinate 51,613,535 of NC_092779.1, forward strand.
CGCTGGTCATCTGAGTTTGTCGGTTCTTAGGTCTGCTGGTTATGGTTGGTTGCCATTGGTTCCCCTTGTTCAGAACAGGCCTGTGTCAAAAGCTCTTGGAATTCCTTTTGGCGATTGCTACTTCTGGGGAGAGCTCCTGGAAATCACTGCTGGTGTTGGCTGTTGGAATTCTTCTGGAGATAGCTCTTTGGAATGCTCCTCCAGAGATTGCTCTTGCGGATGGTTGTTTGGAACCGCTGAGGGGATCACTGTTTAGAAGGCTGTCAGGGATAGCTGCCCCAGCGATGTTGGGGCCTGCATTTATACTAATTGGGGGCCCCTTATCTTCGTCCCAAATTGTGTTACTGCTTGTCATTGTGTTACTGGTGCTCATTTTTGAAGTCAGTTGGTTTCCCCGATGGTATGTGAGAATGGATTTTAATTGAAATTTAATGTCCACTATTTCTGTGAATGGATTCCGATTATCTCTATATGACCAATACTGACTCTCTTGGGTGTAAACGTTTCAGTCTAGAGTGTTAAGTTTGATGGATTGTTTTCTTTGAGTTGAGATGTAAATTGGAATTCCAGGCTAAGCAATAATTCCAGACACACTGGCTCTGTTATGTGTTTGCGGCCTAAGATCTGGATTTTGTTCAGTATTTTAAATTTTAATTGTTGCTCAAGCCTATATTATTATATACTGTGAATTTGTCAAGGTTTTATGATATAATCATCAGCTTTTTTCCTTAATTTGTTGCTTATACTTCCATTCCATTCATGATCTTGATCCATGTTTATCGTTGATTTAAACTTTGCTTGTGTCATTGTTCAGAATAAATTTGTCGTAACGTAGTTTAGTTGTCTATTGCATTCGCTTGAGGTCAATGCAAATATTACTTTTGCATATTCATTTGATTTAAGTGGGTGTGAGTGCTGCAATGTATGTTGAATAAATTTTTTATCCAGACTGTTCACATGGACTGAAGCCAATTTCATTTGACTGGATATTCTTGTTTCTCTTTTTGAGACAACCATTTATTGTTGGGATGAGGGTCAAATTAGGTCAGATAGGGTAGGAATTGTAAGTTGCTTCTCGAAAGAACATTTGTATATCAGTGGACCTTTTTAAAAAAAAAATAGCATTTCATTATTTTTGTTTAACTTTGTTATTTTTAGACAATGAATTGAAGTTCTCAGTATACCCTGAGGTTTGAGTTTGTGTTCTCTGGATTATTAGTTCCAGTCCTCTGGATTACAATTCAGTAATTTAACCTTGACCATACCCCAGTATTTTTATGTTTATTTGCTGGTAACTTGAGCGTGAGTATGATAGGAAAAAGTTAATGAACCCTATATTTCTTTTCTATTGTTCCAGTGTTGTAATTGTTTTTCAAATCTGTCAAGTGAGAATGCAGTGGTTAAATTAATAGGTCATTTTAAAGTGATGACATTTCAAAAGTACTTCACTGGCTGTAAAGTGCTTTGAGATCTATTGATATCTTGAATGATTAAAGTTTTTCCTTTCATCCATGCTGGTTTGGAATGCGGTACGAACAGTGTGGGTTCAATTCTTGCGCCATCTGAGATTACCATGAATGACTCTTCTCCATAAACTCTCCCCTTAGCTGAGGTGTGGTGACCCTCAGGTTAGCTGACCACTAGTCTGATGAAAAAGCACCCCTGTGGTGTTCTGGATGTCTGGTGACTTTGTACCTCACATGCCTACGCTCCTTCTTCCCCTCCTCCTCTTTCACAAGTGTTCACTTTTGGATGTGCTATTCCTCTTGTCCTTTCAAATGTTTTATTTAGCACACTTTTGGTGTTATGTGTCTGTCTTGCAATTGATTGCTATTTAAGAAAATAATTTGAGTCTCTAGAGATTTATAAAATCATGAGGGGCATGGATTGGGTAAATAGACAAGGTCTTTTCCCTAAGGTGGAGGAGTCCAGGACTAGAAAGCATAGGTTTAGGGTGAGTGGGGAAAAATTTAAAAGGGACCTAAGGGGCAACTTTTTCACGCAGAGGGTGGTGCGTGCATTGGATGAGCTGCCAGAAGAAGTGGTGGAGGCTGGTACAATCACAACATTTAAAAGGCATTGAAATGAGTATATGAACAGGAAGGGTTAGAGGGATATGGGCCAAGTGCTGGCAAGTGGGAATAGATTAATTTAGGATATGTCATTTCATCAGCATGGGTGGCTTGGACTGAAGGGTCTGATTCTGTGCTGTTCATCTCTATGGCTCTGAGTCAATGAATCAAAAGTGAACAGGAATGAAACCAGCAAATAGGGAAACTCGACAGATTTAAATTCCAGCTTTAGGTGTGACATAAATTATTAATCTGAATTATCACTGTCAGCATTTGTAGTAAAACAGGTACACTCTGATATAACCAGTTGTCCATAAATAATGACAACCATTCTCTGGATTATGTCTCAGGGCAAAGCAATGACCAATGACTAAGCTAATTTAAAATTCAAACAAGGTTGAGCATTTAAGGCTACTCCTGAGCTATTGTATTCTCCATAGAGATGCCTCAACAAATCAGAGTCTACCAATCAAAACTGTTCTCTCATATAAGATAAACTTTGTTTAAATTGGCATTTATTCTGAATTGTCCTGATAAATGCAAGACGAAAGTCTTCAAAACAATACCAAAAAAATTGTTGATGTCCTTTTCAGTAATTATGGTATTCAAAATTCAGTTAGCTGGACAACTTGAAGTTGTGTTGCATGGTGATGAGTAGTCTGTTTTATTGTTTGAATTCTGATCTCTTCCTTTGCCCCAAGTGACTCTTGACCCTGCCTGACTTGCAATCTAACAGTAATGAAGAAAATAACAAAACTAAAAAGTAACAAAAAAAACTAATAAACTTGCTAAACTCTTGCCAGCTTATGTTTATAGTCGACCATTATATATTGCTAACAATTTCTTGACAACATGTGGAATCAACTGATTTATTTTTCTCTGGTTTCCTCACCTACCCTAATCAATGAATAACATCTAATTTTCCATTGTAAAGGAATAGATCCTGCTTTGATTGAACTTTGGCAGATTAGTGTTCGAGTTTCAACGATTGTTGAGACAGTCATTGTGTTTATCTTTGTTTTTCATTTTCTCATTTTGGTTTGGAACTGGATGTTGAAGTTCAAGTTTAATATTTTAGCAGCAGCTTTTGGGAAAAGAAGAGAGAACAAAACAAACTGATACTTGTTTGTGGGAACTGGCCTGGAGAGATATTTGCAGATTGATTGCTCCTCCCAGGCTACAGACTTTTCGGCACAAAGATGTAATGTGACTGATTTGATGTGGCGGTGCGACTGGGTTGGACAAAGTTAAAAATCTCACAACACCAGGTTATATGTAGTCCAACAGGTTTATTTGTAAGCACAAGCTTTCGAAGTTCTGCTCCTTTGTTAGACTAGCTGCCTGATGAAGGAGATGCAATCTGAAAGCTTCTCCTTCCAAATAAACCTGCTGGACGATAACCTGGTGTTATGTGATTTTTAACTTGGATGGATTCAATTTGGACAATCAAGGGTGGAACAGTGCTAACTAACAAATCACAGAATGCTGCAAAAGAAAGGGAAACCATAGACTAAACTGGTTTGGTCTGGGTTTTGAGCAGGAGGCTGCATGCGTGAAAGCTGTTTTTAGTTTTACCCTCTCTAGTTTTATACCCAGTTAGAGGATTGTTGAAGGTTTTGAGGATAGAACCCCATTCTGAAAGACAAAAGTAAAAGTCTCCAGCGCTCTGCAGAAGTTGTTTGAATTAAATCATTGACATTGAAATTCAGGCAGGATATGATTCTATGTACCTGGAGTGCACCATATTGATCTAGGATTTCTGAAGGCTTGATATCTATTGTAAAACCATTGAACAAGCAAATTACAATTTTTATTTTTCTTTAAATTTATCCTTGAACTGTCTGTCCAGCATCTGTGTGTGTGTGTATTGGTGCTTAAAGAAGTTTGGTCTTAGATCATAGATATTAAGTAGGTTATCTTGTTTCTTATCCATGTTCTGCTAAAGTTGCATTAACATTACATTAAGGTTTTTGTTTAAATATAAATTTAGTGTCTGATATCTATACTCAAAAAGTCTTGTTAGGAACAATTGGGCAATGGAGGGTCAATGTCTTAATTTTACTATGTTATGAATCCAGAATAGGGAGACCAATTTCATTTGGCCTGCTGTCCATGTTTCCTAACACACTATTCTCAGCTACTTCCTATAAAACCCTGGGATGGAAAATATTTTGGCTCTGAGGATATGTTACAAACTACATTATTTCCTTCATTACTTTTCAATTCCTCATGATAATCATAATAAATTCAGGTCCATGATTCAAAACTTAGAATGGATGGAGTAGATAAGGAAAATTATTGTTTAATGTTTTTGCTATTTATAGTGCCACCATGGTCAGTTTTAAATAGCTGCCCCTCTTGATTAACCTCTTAGCGTAATAATGGGCAACAGTGAGATTGCAGGCCAAACATGTTCTCTTAAAAATGAAAGACGAGATGAACAAGTCCAGTGTGGGATTGTATTCAAATAACAACTGAAATTGGTGAGTGGTGAAAATAACCTCCAATTTTTTTTAAATTTCAAAAATATACTTTATTCATAAAATAATTTGATGGTCTATACAGTTGGTCATGCCATACATACGTAAACACTTGCATACAGAGATCAGAATTTATCATTTGTATATACAGGTCTGTACATTTATCAATCATATGTCCATATATTTAGCTGAGACATCAGCAGAGCCCAAAAGACTGCGTGGGCCCCCTGTTCTTCTTAGGCAGGCAGATGTTACACGGTGGTCTTTCTCCACCGCGCTTTGGCAGCAGCTGCCCCAAGCTTCAGCGCGTCCCTCAACACGTGGTCCTGGACCTTGGAATATGCTAGTCTGCAACACTCAGTCGGGGTCAACTCCTTCAGCTGGAAGGTTTTGGACCACCCAAAGAGTGTCCTTCACCGAGTTGATGATCCTCCAGACACAGTTGATGTTCGTTTCAGTATGCGTCCTGGGGAACAGACTGTAGAGCACAGAGTCCCGCGTCACAGTGCTGCTTGGGACGAACCTCGACAAACAACACTGTATTCCTCTCCAGACTACTTCTGCGTAGGCATATTCCAGAAGGTGGTGTGTGACAGTCTCGTACCCCCCGCAGCCTCTTCGAGGGCAGCGTGCGGTGCAGGAGAGAGTCCGGGCATGCATAAAGGATCTCACAGGCAGAGCTCTTCTCACCACCAGCCAAGCCATGTCTTGGTGCTTGTTGGAAAGTTCTGGCGATGAGGCATTCTGCCAAATGGCTTTGACAGTCTGCTCAGGGAACCGCTCGATAGGATCTGCCCTCTCCTTTTCCCGAAGGGTCTCAAGGACATTATGTGCTGACCACTTCCCGATGGACTTGTGGTCAAAGATGTTTTTCTTCATAAATTTCTCCACGAAGAACAGTCCAACTACTCTGAGCATTCCGCGGCAGTGAGGCCAGGCGCATCCTTTGCAACACTGGGGACAGGTAGAACCTCAGTACGTAGTGACACTTGGTGTTTGCGTACCGGGGATCCACGCACAGCTTGACACAAAAGTGGCCATCAGGGTGAGGGTGACATTGGGTGTAGTTTCTCCCCCGTTGCCCAGATCTTTGAGTCCCTTCGGACCCGGTCCATCTTTGACCTACATATAAATTGGAAGATGGCCTGGGTGACTGTAGCAGCACAGGTTCTGGGAATAGGCCAGACCTGTGCCACATATAACAGCAATGATAGAGCCTCTCACCTGATGACCAGGTTTTTTCCTGGGATGGAGAGGGACCGTAGCTTCCATCTGCCCAGTTTCTGCCTCACTTTGCTGATATGCTCCTCCCAAGACTTGGCGCATGCCCCAGCATTCCCCCCCCCCGAACCAAATACCCAGCACCTTCAGGTGGTCGGTCCCGACGGTGAAGGGGATCGAGGATTGGTCGGCCCAGTTCCCGAAGGGCATAGCCTCGCTCTTGCCTCAGTTTACCTTGGCCCCCGAGGCCTGTTCGAACTGGTCACATATGCCACGGGCAGCGGATCCAAGCAGAAAACGACGACGTCATCCATGTACAGGGAGGCCTTAACCTGCAGGCCTCTGCTGCCAGGAATTGTCACTCCTCTCAGGCTCGCATCCTTCCTGATGGACTCGGCAAATAGCTCTATGCAGCACATGAACAAGGCAGGAGAGGACTCAATTCAGCAACCGCAGCTAGCACAAATTCAAGGATCCGGGAATGCAGTTTTTACACTACCACTTTTACACACTGTTCTTCTATGTATTGAGTTTCCATTACAATGATTTTACATTGTTTTACACAAAAGTTTGAGGGGCTTCTGTCCTGGAAGACAGGAGATAGTACACATTTTAACCTAAGGGCTGGCTGCTACTTCTGATGGGGTTAAGAGTGTCTGTCCAGTGTGCTTGCGTAATTAAGGAATGTTAGTCCTTTTGTCTTTTAAGTCAGTGAATGCTAGTAAAAAATACTAGGCCTATATACTGCCAATAAATTAGAAATTGTACTAAATAAAAGAATAAAGGATATTAAACTGCTTTCTGCAACTGATTTGTTTACTATTTGTCAGTGTGAGTTTCTTTCATTCATTCATGCAATTTCACTTCAGTGCTGTTTTGGCAGTTTTTTAAAGGGTTAACAGCCCAGTTAAAAGGTATTTAACAAGTACATACCAATTGGGGAAAATGTTTGGTGTTCTGTAATGTGTTCAGGTCTTGGAGACAATTCATAAGGACTGATTAGTATTATAATCATGATATGGAGATGCTGGTGTTGGACTGGGGTGGACAAAGTTTTAAAAAACCACCAGGTTCTCGTCCAACAGGTTTATTTGAAAGTGCAAGCTTTTGGAGTGCTGCTCCTTCATCAGTTTACTAGTGGGAGAGGGTCATGTTATAAATTCCTACTTTGGAAATAGAACCAGTCTGACTCCAGGTTGGGATACAGGCAAACTCTAACCTCGCACCTTTAACACGGAGATGTCATTTTCTTTATACTGATAAAACCTTAAATTGTCTTGAGACTGTGACTTGAAAGAAGTTCTGGGATTTAGATATTAATCAATTGAATTCTGCATCCCCATTTAAGTGATTAACTTGTTAACAGGAATCTAAGTTTCTTTAGTACATCGCATCGATTGTTTGACACTTTGATCTTTTACTATAAATTCTGTGACCTGTGATACTGCCCCATTCATTACCTGATGAAGGAAGCTTGCACTTGGACTATAACCTGGTGTTGTGTGATTTTTAACTTAATATTATAATGTTTAGTGGAGACTTGATGGCGACTGTATTGTATTATGCCTTGACACCGATTCAAAGGTAGCTTTTGATGTGGAAATAGGCCCTGTAAGGTTTTGAGGTGAATGGGTAAATGTTTTAATTTTAGTCTATTAAAGTCTGTTTAAGAAGACAGTCAAAATACAAAACCAAGCATGGAGGCATCACCAAAGACCAGATGAAAGCCATGCACAGACCATCTTGACTTACCATTTTATGTTTTGGTAGGTACTGACTGGCCTGCTGTGTTTTGAACACTTCAGCTTTTACTATAGATTTCCAACACATGCTATTTTTCTTTTTTGCAGTTTAAAATTGAAAATTTGATGTTGGAAACAGTACTGTGCTTGATGATGTGAATAATTTTCCACTTCCAGGTCTGAATTATAAGCTGAGGGTGTGCTCTCCACACTCTAGCATAAATATCAGGTACAAGCCTGCTTCCAGTTAAATAGTTCACCCCATGATAATATTCCAGTCAATTGGCCTTTAATTATTGTGTAGTATAATTTCCACTGCTGTCCACGAGTAAATTCCCTGTCATATCGCTACTGACCACTTGGTGTCTGGCATCTTTGCAGTATCAGCAGAGCCATCAGGACTGGTGGCTACTGTTAATACTGCAGAAGGACTGGGTGGGATGAGCAAAATAGGAGTAAGGAAATAGTTGAACAATCAAAGGGGTGAGTAGGGAAGAAGTTGGAAAATGAAAAGTCATCTGAGTAGCGTTAAAAGGTTTTGAAAAGAGCCCCTTTTCTTTCCTGTTCAACATGTCACTTCATTGAGCAGCAGTCTGGAGAATCAGTTGTGCTGCATGTTGGGAGCAAGTCTCTCCTGCCTGATAATGCTGAGTGAGACCCTGAATCACTAGGAGATTCAAGGGTTATGGGGGAACATTCAGGAATGTGAACATGAGATACGTTGGATCAACCATCATTGGATTGAATGAGGTAGCAGGCTCAAGGGGCTGAATGGCCTACTTGTTCAGATTTCTCATGGTCGTAAGACAGTATGGAGCTCGATTTACAGGTCAGTCCACCTACTTCCCCATTTCTGGGCCGTGATAAAATCCATCTCCTGAGTTAATGCTTATTTCTAACTCTCTTTGTTTAGAGCTCTTGTTCCGAGGTTTAAAGCTATAAAGATTTGCTTGATATGGGAAAGGATAGACTTGATCTAAAAGTTGAAATTCTAAATTGGAGGATGGCTAATTTTGATGGTCTTAGGCAAGAACTTTCAAAAGCCGATTGGGGGCAGATGTTTGCAGGTAAAGGGATGACTGGAAAATGGGCAGCCTTCAAAACTGAGGTAATGAAAGTCTAGAGACAGTATATTTCTGTTAAGGTGCAAGGTAAGGCTGGTTGGTGTAGAGAAAGTTGGATGACTAGAGAAATTTGAGGTTTTAGTTAAGAAACCATATGTCTGGTATAGACTAGGAGAGATTGAGTGAATCCTTAGAGTATAAAGGCAATAGGAATATACTTGAGGGAAATCAGGAGGGCAAAAGAGAGACATGAGAAAGGGTTTTTATAAATACGTTAAGGACAAAAGGGTAACTAGGGAGAAAATAGGGCTCCTTAAAGATCAGCAAGGCAGCCTTAGTGTGGGGGAGATACTAAATAAGTATATTGCATCAGTATTTACTGTGGAGAAGGACATGGAAGATACAGAATGTGAGGCAATAGATAATGAAATCTTGAAAAATATCCATATTACAGAGGAGGTGTAGCATATAAAAGTGGATAAATTCCCAGGACTTGATCAGGTGTACCCTAGAGCTCTGTGGGAAGCTAGGGAAGTGATTGCTGGGCCCCTTGCTGAGATATTTGTATCAGCGATAATCACAAGTAAGGTGCTGGAAGACTGGAGGTTGGCTAATGTGGTGCCACTTTAAGAAAGGTGGGAAGGAAAAGTCAGGGAACTATAGACCGATGAGCCTGACATCGATGGTGGGCAATTTGTTGGAAGGAATCCTGAGGGAACCGGGTTTATATTATTTGGAAAGGCAAGGAAATCGTGTCTCACGAACTTGATTGAGATTTTTGAAGAAGTAACAAAGAGGATTAATGAAGGCAGAGTGGTAGACATGATCTATATGGATGTCAGTAATGCATTTGACAAAGTTCTTCATGGGAGACTGGTTATCAAGGTTAGATCTCATGGAATGCAGGGAGAACTAGCCATTTGGATACAGAATTGCCTCTAAGGTAGAAGACGGAAGGTGGTGGTGGAGGGTTGCTTTTCAGACTGGAGGCCTGTGACCAGTGGAGTGCCACAAGGGTTGGTTCTGTGTCCACTACTTTTCTTCATTTATATAAATGATTTGGATGTGAACATTGCAGGTATAGTTAGTAAGCTTGCAGATGACACCAAAATGGAGGTGTAGTGGGCAGTGAAGAAGGTTGCCTCCGAGTGCAACGGAATCTTGATCAAATGGGCCAGTGGGCTGAGAATTGACAGATGGAGTTTAATTTAGATAAATGTGAGGTGATGCATTTTGGAAAAGCAAATCAGAGCAGGACTTAGTCACTTAATGGTAAGGTCCTGGGGAGGGTTGCTGAACAAGGAGACCTTTTAGTGCAGGTTCATAGCTCCTTGAAAGTGGAGCCGCAGGTAGATAGGATAGTGAAGAAGGTGTTTGGTATGCTTTCCTTTATTGGTCAGAGTATTAAGTACAGGAGTTGGGAGGTCATTTTGTAGCTGCACAGGACATTGGTTAGGCCACTGTTGGAATATTATGTGCAATTCTGGTCTCTTTCCTATTGGAAGAATGTTGTGAAACTTGAAAGGGTTCAGAAACTCCATACAAGGATGTTGCCAAGGTTGGAGGATTTGAGCCTATAGGGAGAGATTAAATAGGCTAGGGCTGTTTTCCTTGGAGCGTCGGAGGCTGAGAGATGACCTTATAGAGGTTTATAAAATCATGAAGGGCATAGATAGGGCAAATAGACAAGGGGTGGGGTGGGGGAGTCCAGAACTTGAGGGCATAGGTTTAGGATGAGTGGGGAAAGATGTAAAAGAGACGTAAGGTGCGACCTTTTCACACAAAGGGTGGTACGTGTTTGAAATGAGCTACCAGAGGAAGTGGTGGATTCTGATACAATTAAAAGGCGTCTGGATGTGTATATGAATAGGAAGGGTTTGGAGGGATATGGGCCAAGTGCTGCAAATGGGACTCGATCAGGTTAAAGTATCTGGTCGGTGGTTCTGTGTTGTACATTAGATTTAGATTAGATTACTTAGTGTGGAAACAGGCCCTTCGGCCCAACAAGTCCACACTGACCCGCCGAAGTGCAACCCACCCAGACCCATTCCCCTACAGCTAACACTACGGGCAATTTAGCATGGCCAATCCACCTAACCTGCACATTGTTGGACTGTGGGAGGAAACCGGAGCACCCGGAGGAAACCCACGCAGATAGGGGGAAGAATGTGCATCTCCATGACTCTGTTATAATCATTAAATATACAACAAAATGCAGTTTTATGAATGAATGAATGAAATCGTGTTATAGTAAACAACAGGTTAGTACAGGGTTCTGAATGAATGGACGGGAACCCAGTGTTAGTGAATATAGCGAGCCAGTGAGTGAGTTAGTAGAAATAACCTAAAACACACTGTCTCATAGCAGAGAACTCCAGATGTCAAGGAATATACAGGATTTGATGAGCAAACAGAATGGAAATTTATGACCAATAACATCAGGTCTTAAAACAGATGCTTAGAGAGGTATCGAAAGTGCAGAGGCTTGCGTAAAGAAATTAAGGCCATGAAAAAGGGACATGACAAAACACTGGGAGATAACATTAAGGAAAATTCAAATGTGTTTTAAGTCCATCTGAGGAAAAAAGTATAACTAGGGAAAGAGTAGCCCACAAAGTACGGAAGTGTGTCGAGCTGGAAGATATAGCTGAGGTTTTAAGTTAGTACTTGTCAGGTAAATTTTTGCCGAATTAGGTTAAGCTTGGAGAGGCAAGGATTCATCAGAGATAGTCAGCATAGCCTTGTTCGGGCTAACAAATGCGATTTGAATTTTAAGGAGTTGACTGGTGCGTGTATATGTGTAAGGGTAGTGCAGTTAATGTAGTCCACAGACTTGAGTAAGGCTTTTGTCAAGACCTTATGTGGCAGATCAGTTAAGAAGCAAAGAACCTGTGGGATCCAGGACAGAACCCCACTGGTCCTCTCCTACCACCCCACCAACCTCCAGATACATCATATCATCCTTTGTCATTTCTGCCTCCTCCAAACAGACCCCACCACCAAGGATATATTTCACTCCCCTATCAGTGTTCCGGAAAGACCACTCTCTCCGCGACTCCCTCGTCAGGTCCACACCCCTCACCAACCCAACATCCACTCCCGGCATCTTTCCCTGCAACCGCAAGAAGTGTAAAACTTGCGCCCACACCCCCCCACCCCCCCAAGGCCCCAAGGGATCCTTCCATATCCGTCACAAATTCACCTGCACCTCCATCGTTTACTGTATCCATTGCACCCGATGTGGCCTCCTCTACATTGGGGAGACAGGGTGCCTACTTGCGGAATATTTCAGAGAACACCTCTGGGACACCCACATCAACTGACCCAACCGCCCTGTGACTGAACACTTTAACTCCCCCTCCCACTCCACCAAGGACATGCAGGTCCTTGGCCTCCTCCATCACCAGACCATGGCAGCACAATGCCTGGAGGAAGAACTCCTCATCTTCTGTCTAGGAACCCTCCAACCACAAGGGATGAATGCAGATTTTTCCAGCTTCCTCATTTCCCCTCCCCCCACCCTTGGACTCAGCACTGCCTTCTTGACCTGCAATCTTCTTCCTGACCCCTCCGCTCCCACCCCCTCTCCGGCCTATCACCCTCACCTTAACCTCCTTGCACCTATTGCATTCCCAACGCCCCTCCCCCAAGTCCCTCCTCTCTACCTTTTATCTTAGCCTGCTTGGCACACCAGCCTCATTCCTGAAGAAGGGCTTATGCCCCAAAACGTCGATTCTCCTGCTCCTTGGATGCTGCCTGATCTGCGCTTTTCCAGCAACACATTTTTCAGATATAAATAGAAAGCAGAAATCGTCAGCAGTGCTTCGCCCAGAGGCCCACTAAGATGTTACCTAGTAGGCTGACGAAATGTCTGGAAATGAGCCTTCCGGCTCAGTGAGCAAACCTTACATTACTGTCTTTACAATGCCAGACAAGGTCATGTGTACTCTAAATGGTGAGAGCTAAAAATTGAACACATGGACCAGAGAAAAGCAGAGCATCTTTGATTTTTCTAGATCATACATTTCTAGTGCATGAATCATAATGGTTTGTAAGTGTACAATGTAGAGGGCTGTTTGAGTGGTATCCTTTATTGTGAGAGAAATTGAACATAAAAATAATGATCTTGTGTTTCAATTATACAAAGCATTGGTTTGACCATGTTACACATACTGTCTGCAGTTTTTGGTCTCCTTATTTATGGAAGAATGTAAATGTGTTGGAGGCAGTTCAGGGGAAGCTGACTAGATTGATACCTAGTATGAGTGGTTGTCTTATGAGAATAGGTTGGACAGGTTTATTTATACTAGAGTATGGAAGAGTGAAGGATGAGTTGGTTGAATTATATAAATTCCTGAATGGTCTTAGCAAGGTGTACTTGGGCCAGCCCAGATCTAGAGGTTTGAAAATTACAGGTCAGGACAGTGATGAAAGTGTTTTTTTTCTGTGGGTTGTGTGGTGTTGGAACTCTGCATCAGAAGCCAGTAGAGATGGATAGCTTCTTGTGACGCTGGGAAATCAAATGTCATAAGGTGTAGATGAGAATGTTGAATTCAAAACACATACGGATCAGCCAAGGTCACATTGATTAGCAGAGGAGGTTTGAGGGGCAAATAGTCTACTACTAATTAAAGTTTATATGAAAGAAGTAACTGAAAGATGAAATGAACAGATTAGAAAAATGTTAGCCCTCTGATAGGAAATGACACTTCCACAAATTCTGTGAGTGGCTCAGAAAAGAGTCTGGATTATTAGATTTACATTTTTGCTCATTCCACACTGGACTAATAGTGATTATTAATAAGGGAGGAAGCTTTACCTCCTTCATACTTGGACCTTGTCTTTGCTTTGCCACCCATGTTCTGTTCCCTTTCTATCTGCGAGGAATGAACAACAGATGTCCAGAGTGATCCCCTAACTCTAGCGAAACACATCCCTCAGTCCCTACTCCTGAAGTTCAAAATATTATGATTGATGGGAATGATTTCAACAGCTTTACAAGGACCCATTCATCACAGCCCAACCACATTGTGTCTACAGCAACTGTACATCCAAGCTGTATTTGCACTTTGCACTTTGAATAAACAACTGGCATCATCAGTTTTGTAATAGCTGTAGCCAAAAGTCCCACTCCTAAAAGAAATCCCCATTCTTTCATTGTTACATTTCTATCAGGAAATTGAATATTTTATTCAAAGTTATTGTAATCAAATTGTGAAACAATTCTCTGTTCCTTTTGATATCTCAAATGAAGCTTTGTTGTGGTAAATGTTGTGGTTACCTTTGTAAAAGATAAAGTGGTAAAGTCAAGAAAAACTTCCTCACAAAAGCTATTGAGTCAAGTGCTAACTAACTCAGTTTGAAGAAGGGCAAGCAGAAGGATTTGGAATGCTTCCAAGCCTTAGCTAGGCAACAAAATATATTCTGACCTGAGTAAAAGGTCCAATGCAGCAACTTTATTTTATGTGGGGCCTTCAACTTACACAAATGCTTTGTGTCACATAAGCATTATTTTAAAAAAAAGAGTATGATATTGATCCACAAAAAGACACAGGTCAAATGATCAAAAACTTGGTGAAAGAGGTAGGTTTTAATGAGAGTCTTCAAGAAGAGGAGTGATGGGTACTGGGGATGGGGGCATTTTTGAACTTGGAGAATAGGCAGCTCAAGCCATGGTCACCAGTTATGGAATGATTAAAATTGGGGGTGCGTAGTAGGCCGGTGTTGGAAACTCTGGAGCATTGTGTGGCTGGAAGGATTTCAGAGATGAGGAGTTGAGAGGCCGTGGAGTGTTCTGAAAACTTGAGATTGGAGGTTGACAGGGGTGATATGTGGGACAAAGCTTGCTGTAAGATATGCCAGCATTGTTTTGGTTGGTCTCTAGATTAAGAAGAAAAGTTAGCAATGCATATTTGGTAATGTTCTTGGTTATATTGTAATGCTTACAAGGCATGTTTTACAACACCTGGTTTAATATCAAATTAAAAGGGAAAATACAATGCTTATATAATAAAGTTGTCCAAAATCTTGATTTTTGTAAAGCGCTGTTCTTTCCTTTCGTTTGCAGATAATTCATCTGATGCAGATTTGTGGCTGTTAAATAGTTGTACTGTGAAAAATCCAGCTGAAGACCACTTCAGAAACACAATTAAGTAAGTACAAGGGGAACCTGATTTGACACTAAAATTTGTTTATATCTGAAATTGAATACCATTTTGTTAATATTAGATTGTGTAGCTTTTAATGTTAATTAAAGTTTCAAAGAGATTTAAGGTTAGGTTTGTGATTTACATTATTGCAAATTAATTGGATCATTTGCAATGTAGGAAAACGAGAACTAAATCATAAAATCAAAAAACAAGTGTCAGCCAGTTTTAATAATGGATAAATGTTTGGTTTCTCATCCATAACACATATTCAAGTTGTGTGTTTATTTCTACACAAACATATGTTAATGCTGTTAATAAACTAGAAGCATGTTCAATGTGAATTTTTTTTACAGACCATTTTTGGGGTGTGGTGTTCAAATTAATAGAGCTGTATATGTGTAGCTGGATTGGGATATTGTGGATCTTGTCAGCTATCATGTAAGGATATTGATTTTCAAATTCTTAATAGCTTGAATTTATTACAATTGATAGTATAATAATTTTTAGTAATTTGAGAACTACACTCATTTTTGCTTCTTCTGTGTAAGGTAATAGTCCAGAGAGTTAATAGTAAAGTTGCAGTCACTGAACTTAATCTATGATGGCATAGACTTGGGTGGATATGAGGCGTTCTGTCCAAACCTTTTTAAAAGAATAGTTGTATTCTAAATAGCTCCTGAAAGTCCTGAGCAAATGCTCCTCATTAGCAATGTAGCTTGTATTTAGTGCTATCATTGCAATACAAATATTTTCAGTGTTTTACTGTTGACTCACTGTAGACTCACTTGGAAGCTCTGAAAGCTAGTGTCCTTCCAATTAAACCTGTTGGACTATAACCTGGTGTTGTGTTATTTTTAACTTCAACTTACATCACCACTGTGAAGATGGTAGATTCCATAAAGCGCAGCTGCAAGGGGCAGTGAAAGGACCAGAGAAATAACTTAGTGGATTTGGGAAGGCTTCAAAATTTAATTCAGCTGAAAGAGAGTAGATTTAAAGAAATATAGTGAAAGAGTTGAACAGCATAAAAGAAATCAGGGTAAATTAAAGATATAAATATGCCAGGATTCAGTAATTAAACTGTTTTCTGCAGGAAGATTTGTATGAGGTGCAGTCAGATAATATCATTAAAAAATTTGTTTTGAAGTCGGTGACTAAGTGTTTTAGGCTAGGAAGGGCAGGAAATTTAACGTGGGAAGAAGTAGGAAAATTGCGTCTTGGCTAGAGAAGATGGAAAACACTACAAAATGCAGAGAAATCACCATTGTAACCATTTAAAAAAGGTAGGAAAAACCCAAAGCAATGCAAGAAAACCCAGTAAGTTAATTAAGACATGCGTATTCCAATTAAGACATGTATTCCAAAGAAACATTTTTGGAAGCAGTAAATTACTATCGATCTGCTGGTAATACATTTCATACTTTTTAGTGAATGATTTTATACTGCATTACTGCAATAAAGTTTAAAAGGACTGGTTTAAAAAAAAATACTGCAGAGGCTAGCAAGCTCTCCAGAAATTGTGTTTAAAACAATGTTGATTTAATGCAAGATGAGCAGTATATTACAAGCAATATTAAAATGACATACCATCTAAATCAGCTTTCCTGTAAGGGAAAATTAATAAGCACATTAAGAAGAAATGAAGGAGACCGAAGACTTCCTCAAAAGGTCAAGGTTAGTAATGGATAATTAAGAATTTCAAGGATTTCTTGCAGGAGACAGCTCTTAAGACACAGAATTATTTCAAAATCAAGCACAAAGTGTGAAGTAGAGCCAGTTGGACAACTAAGATTTTCCTGAAGATTTTAACTTCCATGGGGATTTGTAGACAATTTCCTTTCTGATTTCGACAGATTAATGGAAAATTGTACCGATATAGCTTTGAAACTAGAATTCATAAAAGATAGAATTCCCTTTGGAATTATTTTGATGGAACTTTCAGATTTTTGAGAAAGCTATTCAAATCATGCTGGAAACAGAAAATAGGGAAGTCTCTGAAACAGATCCTGAGAGAAGGACAACTGTACTGCAGGAGAGCAACAAAGTATTTCCCTTCTAGAAGATAACTCTTTAAAGAGGCATGTGGGAAGCCAATAGGGTGTGAGCTGATCATCAGATACTAAGCACCAAAGTCAGTGCTGTAAGACAGCATGGCTTCACAGGCAATGCCCAGGCAGAACAAAGGAATGTTACCTTCGTAAAACTGTAACTTAGTTCCAGAATAATGAAAGTAGTGGTGTCACATGTGGAAAGGGAGTGTATAGAGTGGAACACCCATCACCATTGGGCAAGATGAATGCCGATTAACCAGTTGGCGTATCAGAGCAGTCGCTATTGTCAAAGCAGTATTTGACATTATATGATTGTTATATTATGTATTGCATTATATGACTGAAATAACTAGGAATGCTCCAGGTTACATTGCAACACAAAACAGATAAGAATATTGAAAATTGCACACTATTTCCAATTACAATTTTTTTTTTTCTTTTTTATACACTTGCATGCACATTTCAACTTCAAGTTCATCAGCAGAATTGATGAAGATAGGTAATCTTCCAGAGAGCACTGGTCCAAGGACACAGTGTTATGTCTGAAATAGTCAAGGGACACCCAGACATTGGGATTCGTAGACTCGTGATGGAAACTAAGACAGAAGAAAAGTAATCTGACCAGATTCTAAATTGGCATAAGACAGCATTTTAATAATTCCAAATCCAAGAAGAGTGAGTATTCTGGGAAAATTGTGAAATATACATACTGCCTAGATTGGCGAAGTCAGTGATTTGTGGCAGGAATTGAGAAGTAGTTAAGGGTATTATGGTTTTACAATAGACTGTCATGTGAGAAGGGTCTATTTTATGTAGGTAGTGTTCTGAAAATGTTGATGTTGAAATAATAGCTCCCTTCAATATGTTTGTTATGTATGGTCTTTGGTGGAGACAAGGAATTCTACATTAGTCTTGCTTGGGAGCAGGTATGTTTTGTACAGCACCTGAGAGTCTTTTGCAATTATGCCTGACTAGTAGTATAAGTTATACCTATTGCTATAATTCAATAAACCATTTTTGTTAAACAAGAGAACAGTGTCTTTGCTATTGAACCTCAGTAGTCTGTCCCCTAGTACTAATAATTAGACAGGATCCAGACAGAGCAACAATAGAGTGGATGGCAGCAAACAACCTGAAGTACGAGGTTCTTGCTCTTGAAAGATTGCAGCAGAAGATGGTTCCTGACTGGAGCTAGCCTTCTCCGACCACTTTTCTTGTTATTTCTTCATTTCTCGCTTCTTTCTTTTAGTTCTCTAGGGTTTTTTCTTTCTCTACTTGCCTTCATGAGGTAGCGATTGTGATGTTTGCGGCTGGGGGGTTTTGACTGTTGGCCATGAGACTGAACTCTGCTGGTCGGCAGCGTGATGGCTTCATCGATATCTGGAGCAGTATTCTGAAGTGAGGTAGCTGATGAGACACTGGAGCATTGCAGCAGTTGGGGCTCAGTGAGCCCGGATCGTAGGTTGATGGCTAGCGGCAAAGGCTGGCAACAATGGCAGTCAGTGGAGGTGGTGGCAGTGGAAGAGGAAGATGCTGACAATGGCTGTCAGTTGCAAATGACTGCAGCAGCAGCAGCAGTTGGAGTTGAAGCCTGCTTCCTTGCCTTTTGGAGGTCAGCAGCGGCTCTCGAACACAGGTGGGTCTTAACTCAGTGCAGGTGAAAGCATGTCCAGTGCAGGGAAGAGCAACCCCTCTTAGGGAAAGTCCAGTTTGGAATGTCTGCAGGTGCATCACTTAAGAAAGGACTGTAATATTTAACTTTTTAAACTTTATTTCTTTATTTTTCTACTTAGTATACGAAGAAACCTGTAGTAATGAACTCTTGAACTTATTTCTTTATTTTTATACTTCTGTAACGAAGAATTTGTATTTAAGATGTGGCGTATGTGGCGACATCGTACACTCACTATACTCCTGCACTCCTTACTTCAGTATGTGACAATAAAACTTCAACTTAAATGTAACAGTTACCGTGAGCCACATATTGCCAGTGTTGTCTTTTCACAATGTTATTAGGAAGGGAATTCCAGGTGTTTGACCCAAGACCGTGAAGAAATAGCAATGTATTTCCAAGTCAGAGTGGTAAGTGGCATGTGTTGTCTTTTCACTTTAATAGATTCTAGCAATTTTCCACCACAGGTAAGTTGAATTGAATGATTTTATAGTTACGTGTATTTTACAATGAGAAAAACAGTAAATCACATAGAAAAGCTTTTCACTATTGCCATGGTCTGACACCATTTTGAAGTTTTAAAAGTAAGAAGAAAGATATAGTTTAAAGAGACTCCTCACTCCTGAGCCAACCCCTCATCAATAACAACTGTGCTGCCATTCCTCCTCCTTCACCTTGCCGCTTCTGTGCTGGACCTACCAATGTCAGAGTAGTGTCTCTTGCTGCTGGGCCCCCTCTGTTGCTGTGATGCTGCTGCGTCACAGCTTTGCTACCACTAGTACTGGACGCAACCAAAGGTAAACTAGGTAATCTGTAATTTCCTACTTTCTGCCTCCCTCCTTTTATTTTTAACTAAGACTGTTCTATTAACATTTTTTTTCAAATCACTGGAACCTATTCTGCAGGTACTTTTGGAATGTTATAACCAATCGGTCCACTATCTCTGAATCATTTAAAACCCAAGAATGTCCTGGGGGGTCTTGGCTGCCATCATTCTGAAAAGATTCAACCATTTTCAAGAGGACAGGATAAGGACAACATATAGTTCTCTGTTCTCTTGAATGGCTGAAAAAGGCCACAGAGATTGTAAAGTGCAAGACCACAAAGAGATTTGGAAACAGAGAAAGTAATTTTATATAAAAGAAATTGCTGGAGAAACTTCAATCAGGCAGCATTTGAGGAAAGAACATGTTTCAATCCAGTGACTCTTCTTCAAAGCTGATAGCATCTTGGAAAAGTGATATTTATCTTGTTGACTGGAGGTGAGGGTGTAAAGGAGATGGAGCCCAGAGAGAGGTTGTTGATAGCTGGGGAAAAGAAAAGCTGATCATGGGGATTACAAGTGGGTAGAAATGGTTAGCTGTGCTGAAAGCAACGCGTGTCATGACAGGACCCATGGCTAAAAGATATAGGAGGTGATATTCAGGCTTTAATTGTACTGAACGTGATATTAAGTCCTGAAGACTGCAAAATATGGGAATGAGAAATGAGGTGCTGAACCAGATTGGAGCACTGCAGCAGGCTTGAGACAGAAATGTTTGCATGGGAGCATGATGTGTTGAATTGGCAGGCAGATGGAACTCTGGGTTATTTTTGCAGACAGAGTAGGCATTCCACAAAGCATGTGCTTTGTTTCACCAGTGTAGGGGAGCACATTGTCAGCAGTGAATACAGAATAATAGATTGAGTGAAGTGCAGGTAAATTGCTGATTCAACTTGAATGTATGTTGGGGCTTTGGATAAGGAGGAGATAAATGGATAACTGTTGCATCTTTTGCGATCGCATGGGAAGGTGCCACAGAGGTGCTGGGAAGGAGGAGGAATGGACCAAGGTGTCCCGAAGGGAACAGTCTCTGTGGAATGCTGTTAGGGGAGGGGAATATGTGTTTGGTGATAACTTCCTGGTGGAGGTGTTGGAAATGGCAGCTTATGATCCTTTGGATGTAAAGGCTGGTAGGTTCGAAAGTGAGGATCATGTGAGGGAAGAGTAGGGACAATAGCACAAGTGAGGGAATTGCATCAAGCTATGGGCAATCCTGGTCGAGGAAAATAATTGGACATATCAGAGGTCCTCTGCATCGCTGTAGAGGTGGTATGGAACAGATATAATGGATATGGAGACGCTGGGAGAATGGAATGGAGAAATAACTTTATGTTGGTCTTGGGGCTCCAGAGGTCCTGAGGTCAGAAGTCAGCTTGGTATGATTGATAGGATGTCAGGGTTGCAGCTTTCAAGTTCAACCTTTAGATAGTTGACAGAGAGAGATGGAGTCATTGGCTAGGAAGTTGCTTTGAGAGGTAGCAATGATAATTTGAATCCTCATAGTAATAAGTTGGCCTAAACTTCTGCTTATGTTACATTGGATGATAGATGAGCACTATGATAAGCTGGAAGCAGAGGAGGATGAGAGAATGATAGTGAAAATTAGCATTGGAGGGTGTTAGTTACTTGAGTAATTTTGGTGTGTGTTTGGGAGACTTTGCCGAGGAGAAGCATGTAAATGAGAAATAGCCATTGAAGGATAAATCCTTAGGGGGGGACTTCAGAGAGAGATAATGATGTGAGGTTAAAAAGAGAATTCACTGGTGATCTTCCAGATGTGACTGGATAGAAAAGAATGGTGCAAGGTAAATGTATTCAGCTGGTCAATGGAGCAGAGGTTTTGAATGGGGAATGGTGTGTTTGTCACCTGTAACAAAGGCTGTATATATGGGCCAAGCAGTATCAGGAGAGTGTCATATTCACAGTCGAAAAGAAAATATTCTATGATATTGAGAAGGGCTGATGAACTGCTATTGTAAGTGTTGAAACATGTAACCATGGGTGGCAGGAGTTGGGAGGCATTAATAGATTAATAAGTAACACCTTGGTTGTTTGTAAGACTTGTTGTGTGAAATTGGGTGTGACACTAACATTGAATTTTACCAGAAAATATTTGGCCTTGAAGTGTTCTGAAATGATCTGTGAATAGTTAATATGCAAAGTGTATATGCAAGTTTAAATGCAAATTGTTCATTTTTTTTGCAACAGTATAAGGTAAACTAATAAATCCTTCCTGTCAGATCAATGCACCAACAATCTAATCTCATTTTTCACTTGGGAACCCCCTGCAGCCTTAAAGCCTTGATCGAGTTTAATAATTTTAGGGTTTGGGCACCTCCTCCTGTGTCCTTAGCCGAAACCCCTCACACCAGACCTTGTGATCACATGAGGTAAAAACAATGACTGCAGATGCTGGAAAGCAAATACTGGATTAGTGGTGCTGGAAGAGCACAGCAGTTCAGGCAGCATCCAACGAGCAGCGAAATCGACGTTTCGGGTATTACTGATGAAGGACTTTTGCCCGAAACGTCGATTTCGCTGCTCGTTGGATGCTGCCTGAACTGCTGTGCTCTTCCAGCACCACTAATCCAGTACTTGTGATCACATGGACCACTACCAGAATCAATCCACTGTCAGCTACTAATGATCCCCATTAGCAGCTTTTGATTCTCCCAGGCTGACCTTTACCCACTCCTTTATCTGTCCACCTGTTTGTTTCACACTCCCTGAGCTCCACCTCAATCTTTTATCCCTCCAACTCCTCCACCTCACTCCAACACCCCATCTTCAGCATATATACCAGCCTTTTTCTAACTTCAACCAGTTCTGAAGAAAGATCACTGGACCTGAAGCACTAACTTTGCTTTTTTGCCACAGATGCCACACCTGAGTTATTCTGTTGCTGTTTCAATCAGTGGCTCTCAGTGGTCTAAAGGGTTCTCCAAGTGGTCTACAGACTGGTCCAAAATGCAAGTCACTGACACGCACCACAATGGCTGAAGCCATATGAGAGAACATGACCGAACTCTCCTTTCATCGCTTACGTGATGTTGTTGTGATGTAAATTGTGATGTAAATTTTTGGAAATAAATTTTAATGACATTTGGAATGAGTTTGGATCTGGTTTGAGTTAGTAAGCAGTGGGATTTTCTGTGTCTGAAGTTATTAATTAACTTGCAAGTTTTTCTGTAACCATGGCAATTTTAGAAAAAACAGTTTTTGATATTTGTAGAATGCATGGTGTAGGACGCAAATGTGAAAATATAGTTTTAGCTTGACTATTATGCTGTAGGGGTAGCAAGAGTCTAAGTGTAATGGCCTCAATTGACATATGGACAGAAGCCTGAAAATGCTGACATCAGGAACCAGATGAAATAAGATAACCTAACACAGTACACCAGACAGGTGGGTAATTAGGTGACAAAGAAGTATTAGTAAAAAGGAAAACAGAATTTAGCACATCGGGAGAAAAATCCATTCTGCCAAAGAGTCAAACTGAAACATCTTTCTTCAGAACGCAATAGGGATGACGCCCAAATGGGAACAGGTACTTAAGTACGTTGAGAAACAGTGTCCACTATGAAAAAAAATTACTGTCATGGAGTATGCATGTTAGAGATCACAAGAACACAATTATAGGACAAAGTCTAATCTGGGACTGGGATAAAAGAGTCCAAAGGTTGGGAACAATGTTGCTATTATGGCATGTTTTAAGGAGCTAAGAGAACAAAAGGAAAAGATTAGGAAGTTGGAAGACCAGCTAGCTGAATGTCAAAGAGAAAATCAGAATTTGTTGGATCAAGTCATGAGGTAAGAGATTGAAATTCAAAGGTCACAACTTTCACAACAATCTATTTTTCCCAGTCATTTTCAGACTCTGGCTGATAAAGCTGAACATAGTAAGGCTTAGAAAGAAACTGAGAGGGCAAAGGTGGAGCTTTCCAAAGCAGAAGAGAATTGCAGTGACTTGCAGACAGCACTGAAAGTTCTGCAGCAGCTAAATGGTCACATGATGGAAGCAATCATACAAGATACTTTACAGTGGTGATTATTTACTTATTTGGGGGTAGGTGTCAAGATGAGTCTGAGGGAGATGTAGATTGGGGGTCAGTTTGTGCATTGGCATGAGGAAAGGGACAGTGACTGGAATCAATTGTGGGGTAATCCACTGGAGAGAACCCCACGTGATGGCCCAATAACCACCTGCTGAATGGATAGGCATGTGGGAAACAGACTTTGGCTTGTATCACCCCCATACAGTATAACCCAACTGGCAAAAATGAAAAAGGAAGTCCCTGTTTTTCATGAACTGGGGACCCATATGCAACTTTTACCGCAGTAACCAATTAAAAGCCCCACTCATCAAGATTATTTGGCTGGGCTGGTGCCAGCTCTGCCCACTGCACAATGGAGATTCAACTCCCACACATGAAGGCTGCAATAACAGAGGCTGCAGGAGTAGATGGAAGCCAAAACATTTTGGACAGTCCAACCTTAGCCTTGGAATTGCTGTTCAGGGTAACCAGAATATCAAGGCTAACTTCCTCACTGGACAGGAATATGTTAAACTGGGAGAGGATATACCAGTCAATTTGGGTTTAAAAACTCACCCGGTGGCATGGTTACCCAATGGTTGAAATGATCTGGAGATATGGTTATGTGATATCAGGAACTGTAAATAAGAGCAGAAATTATGCTTGATTTAACACCGAAGGGATGAAATATGGAGTTGTGCATTTCTGCTCCTCTGAATACTGAAAGTGATCAAAACAGGACCAGGATTCGTGATAAGCAATGAAGAAGTCAACGTGCATTGCAAAGTTGAAGGGTTGACAACATACATGACAAAGTGAACAATATTGACCAGAATGTGGACAGTATCATGCTGCCACTTGACAAGGGAGGAATGTATGTAACCACATGGACCATATTTCTTAGACTTGCCCCTTTCATTCCTGAGCAGGTGCCCATGTCACAAACCCTGTCATTGGGCAGGCAATGCAACAGTCTGAACTTTTGCTGTTTGCTATAGGTAATGGTGTCAGCACTCATACTATCTACTACTGTTCTATTCCTTGTTCCTTCAATTTGAATGGCTGCTTGTACCATGATTCTGTGGTCAGTTTGCTCGCCAGCCCTGCGGTCCCTGCTGTTATCTAAAGTGGCCGAGAGAACCTCTGACCTATTGGACAATTGTAGAGGCTGATACTCCTGCACTCTTACCCTCCAGTATTCACTCTAAGCTGGCTGCAGAGGCTGGAGAAATTAGAAGGAATGTAGCTGTCCTCTGGGTCCCCTTACTGCCTCATTCAGTCACATCCTCCTGTTCCTGACCACTGACGAAATCACAAGACCCTGTCCTAAGTAGTTTTACTGCCACCTGGTACAAAGAATCCAGGTAACTTTCACCCCCTCTGATGCATCTTAGCATCTATGGTTCAGCCTCAGCTCATGAACTAAACTAGAATTAAAAACAAAATTAAATTAGAATGAGCATTCTGCTGGGGATAGTTGATCTCTAATTAAATTTGAAGTATGTTTTATAGCAAGTGAGTTTTATCTAATGAGCAGCACAGACATTAATTTTTACAATGCAGCAAGTTTTAGTTTGGTTTGCATTTCAAATGTTTTTCAGTTAAATGTGACCTGTGAAAACAGCTGTGATGCCCACAAAATCCTCCTTACTTTCACTTCACAATAGACTAATTTGGTTATGGTTTGTAGGGTAAGATATTTTCCCATGCAAATTACTGAAATACTGTAATGGAATGCTTTCTTTCAAGCTCAGAGACTACTAATTTGCATAAAAACTGTCTGTTCAAGCTTGAAACAATTTTGCATTTTTGAAGTTTTTACTTTCATCTAGGTAGGCTGTAGGATTGATGAGCACCTTTGCTGTAGCCAGTCACTAAAGTAGTAGGATCAGATTCTCAAAGTGTGTTGCAGTTTATTTGGAGCTTGAAATTTGCTGAACATTCTCATTTTTTGTTGATAGTGAAGAAAGTCACCTCAGATTGCAACGGGATCTTGATCACATGGACCAATGGGCTGAGAATTGACAGATGAAGTTTAATTTAGATAAATGAGAGGTGATGCATTTTGGGAAATCAAATCTTAACAGGATTGATACACTTGATGGTAAGATCCTTGGGAGTGTTGCTGAACAAAAAGACCTTGGAGTGCAGGTTCCTTGAACGTGGAGCCGCCGAAAGATAGGATAGTGAAGAAGGCTTTTGGTATGCTTTCATATATTGATCGGAGTACTGAGTACAGGATTTGGGAGGTCATGTTGCAGCTGTACAGAACTTTGGTAAGGCCACTGTTGGAATATTGCATTCACTTCTGGTCTCCTTCCTATCGGAAAGATGTTGTGAAACTTGAAAGGGTTCAGAAAATGCTTACAAGGATGTTGCCAGGGTTGGAGGATTTGAGCTGTGAGGAGAGGTTGAATAGGCTGGGGCTGTTTTCCCTGGAGTGTTGGAGGCTGAGGGGTAACCTTATAGAGGTTTATAAAATCCTGAGGGGCGTGGATAGGATAAATAGACAAAATCTTTTCCCTGGGGTGGGGAAGTCCAGAAATCGAGGGCATAGGTTTAGGGTGAGAAGGGAAAGATATAAAAGAGACCTAAAGGCAACTTTTTCACGCAGAGGGTGGTACGTGTATGGAATGAGCTGTCAGAGGAAATAGTGGAGGCTAGTACAATTGCAGCATTTAAAATGCATCTGGGTGGGTATATGAATAAGAAGGGTTTGGAGGGATATGGGCCAGGTGCTGGCAGGTGGGACTAGATTGGGTTGGGATATCTGGTTGGCATGGACGAGTTGGATCGAAGGGTCTGTTTCCGTGCTATACATCTCTATGACTCTATGATGACTTGCAGGTATATCTCTCAAGCTGTAACTTAGCTTTGTTCAAAAATATAGTAGCAGCAGTCAAAAAGAAAAATAAATTGCTTAATCACTTGCATTCTATCAGCATAGCCTTGGCAGTATTAAAAATAAAGGAAACCGTCCTTGGTTTTTTGCCTCTTTCTGGTATGTGTTGTCTTCATCCTGTTGACAGTTTTCTGAATTCTTAGTGAAGTTCTTAGGTGTGCTTGTCAAAGTCTTGTTTGTTTATAATTGATTATGCTTTTTAGATTTGGATCCTCTCCTGGACCAAAAACTGGCCACTCCCCCCCCACTAAAGCCCAAGTCTCTGCTTCCTGAAGTTTCAGGGTCCCAGGCCCCAGTTGGACACAAGATTGATTTATATCCCCATGAACTGGGAGCAGAAGTAGTTGATTCACCCCCTTGAGAGCCCACTCCAGAATGAGCAAGACTAATCTGATTATTCCGTATTCCCATCCACCCACAATAAATTTTTACCTGCTTGCTTATCAAAAATCTCTTTATCTGACATTCATAGCCAGATCTGTCTCGACCACTTAAACAGCACAGATTGGTTATATTCGGTATCATTCGTGATGACTCAGCTACTGAAGCAGTCCATGTTCAAATGCAACAAGATCTGGACGGTATACTGGCTTGGGCTGAAAGGTCTCGAGCAATGTTCATACCACACAAATGCCAGGTTATGATCATCACCAATAAGAGGTAATCTAAACATTGCCCTTTACATTTAAATGGTGCTACCATCAATGAATACACCACTATCAATATCCTTGGGATTACCATTGACTGCAAACTCACCTGGACATGCCACATTAGCACAGTGGCCACAAGACCAGGTCAGCAACTAGGAGTACATGACCTAACTCCCCAGAGTCTTTCGATCATCTACAGTCAGGAGTCTGATAGAGTACTTCCCACTTGCCTGAATGGGTGCAGTTCCAACATCACCCTAAAGAAGCTCGACACTATCCAGGAGGAAAAAGCCTGCTTGATTGGCGCCACATCCACAAACATCCATTCCCTCCACTACTGATGCTCAGTAGTAGTAGTGTATACTATCTACAAGATGCACTGCAGGAATTCACCAAAGTTCCTTAGACAGCACCTTCCAAACTCATGACTGCATCCATCCTGTAGGACAAGGGCAACAGAGAAAGGGACACCACCACCTGCAAGTTCCCCTCGATGCCACTTACCACTCTGACTTGGAAATACATTGCTATTTCTTCACGGTCTTGGGTCAAACACCTGGAATTCCCTTCCTAATAACATTGTAGATCAAACCACAGTAGGTGGACTGCAATGGTTCAAGAAGGTAGCTCACTGTCACCTTCTCAAGGGCAACTAGGCACAAGCAATAAATGCGTGCCAGCCGGTGACATCCACATTCTACAAATGAATATAATGAAATGTTCTTATTTTGGCAAAACTGTTCATTACTTTTCAGAATAATCCTAGGTTGAAGGCCCCAATGGATCCTTCCCTATCCGTCACAAATTCACCTGCACCTCCACACACATCATTTACTGTATCCACTGCACCCGATGTGGTCTCCTCTACATTGGGGAGACAGGCCGCCTACTTGCGGAACGTTTCGGGAACACCTCGGGACACCCGCACCAACCAACCCAACTGCCCCGTGGCTGAACACTTTAACTCGCCCACACACTCCGCCAAGGACATGCAGGTCCTTGGCCTCTTCCATCGCCAAACTCTGACCACACGACGCATGGAGGAAGAGTGCCTCATCTTCCGCCTAGGAACCCTCCAACCACACGGGATGAATGTAGATTTCTCCAGCTTCCTCATTTCCCCTCTCCCCACCTTATCTCAGTCCCAACCCCCGGATTCAGCACCGCCCTCTTGACCTGCAATCTTCTTCCCTATCTCTCCACCCCCACCCCCTCTCTGGCCTGTCACTATCGCTATCACCCTCACCACCTTCCACCCATCCTATTCCCAGCACCCCTCCCCCAACTTCCCTCCCCCCTACCTTTTATCTCAGCCCGCTTGGCACACCAGCCTCATTCCTGAAGAAGGGCTTATGCCCGAAACGTCAATTCTCCTGCTCCTCGGATGCTGCCTGGCCTGCTGTGGTTTCCAGCACCACATTTTCCAACTCTGGTCACCAGTATCTGCTGTCCTCACTTTCTCCTAGGTTGAAGGCAACCCTGACTTTTTCCTCCATTGCAGAGCATCATTTTAAAACATTTTACCTTGTATCTTCTACACCTGCTTCTGACATGAGAGAGAGAGAGAGGGGCTTATGAATGTTTGATCACTCAGATTGATACCATTCGGGCAGCTGCCTCTGCCACTTCTCTCCTTTCGCAGAACCTCAGCTTCCCTAGGAATGGAAAGGAACGTGCAGTGGAAGAGGGAAGTCTGAGAAATGTGGTTCATGTAAGTGCCAATAGCTTGGATAGCAGAAGGAAATTCTCCAACAATGTATGAGGATCTAGGCAGTACATTACAAAGCAGTACAGAAAGGGAAAGCTGTTCTTGTATACAAATCACAAAAAGTTAACTTGCAGTGAACGAGGTATTACAAAGGTAAATGGAATTTTTTTTTAATGCAATGGAGTAGAAAAAAAGTCTGCAAATTGTTTGAATATTAGTGAGATTGAATCTAAAATGCTGAATAGAGTTTAGATGACCTTACAGGAATACATTTCCATTGGATGCAATTCAGAGAAGGTGTACTCCAGTTGCCTAAATTGAAGGAGACCTCATGAGGAAAGCTTGAGCAGGTTGGGCTTGTACTTATTTCCCTCTGACCAATGCACCTAACATTATAGGCAATTTAGAATGGCCAATTCATTTGACCTGCCCATCCTTGGATTGTGGGAGGAAACCGGAGCACCTGGAGTAAACCCACACTGACACGGGGAGAATGTGCAGACTCCACACAGGCAGTCACCCAAGTATGGAATTGAACCTGGGTCCCTGGCGCTGTGAGGCAGCAGTGCTAACCACTGAGCCACTGTGCCGCCCACTTATGTCGGCAGGAAAATAGAATGAAGCCCCCAGTCTTATCAACAATGAACTTAATGGTGAAACAGGCTCAAGGGGCAAATAGCCTAGTCCTTCTGTATCTTTTGTTCCATGATTTGGTCTTAACAGTTCCTTGCTTCTATTGCTGAGTATTCATTCATGTTTGTCCAAACAGCTATTTTTCTCCTGAATTTTTTTTTGGTTGTTATTCCATCACCAATATTAATTTGACTGGCATAATTACCAGGTTAATTTTCTCTTTTTGAACATGTGTAATGTTTGCAATCCTCCAGAACTTGGACACCATACCTGTCCCTGATGTTTGTGGCTAGCACTTCTGTTACCTCTGCCTTTGCTTTCCTGAGCAATCTGTGAAGCTTCTGTTCAGACTGGGTGACGACTACAATTCCCAGTTTTATCTTAGTCAGTGGCTTGGCAATCTCTTTGTTTATTGTAGTTTG
Source organism: Chiloscyllium punctatum (assembly GCF_047496795.1). NCBI lineage: Eukaryota > Metazoa > Chordata > Chondrichthyes > Orectolobiformes > Hemiscylliidae > Chiloscyllium > Chiloscyllium punctatum. The sequence continues at coordinate 51,643,158 of NC_092779.1, forward strand.
GCAGTGTCCTTATTTTGTAACCCCAGCTATTCATTCTGCCTCCACCAGTAGACCTTTATTTTATTCCCTAATCAACCCAATTGCTCATAGGGAAATTCTTTTATTGTTTGTATGTCTGTAAAGACTTTTTAGATAATCTCCTTTGTTACTTTCTTACCTATTCGTATGCTTTTGCTTTGTCTCCACTCATCTTTTTTCTTTTGTGCTTTATAATTCAGGCTAGTTGTCCCTTGTATTATCAATACAGTATATACTGCTCACATTTGACATTGTCTCCTATTCTACTTCATCCTATCTGAACCCATTGGTCAGTAGGGAGCTCTGATACAGTTGCTCTCCCCTTTCCCCTCAAGGTATAATCAAGAGGTAGGCATTGGAAAAAGAGAGATGCCTTAGTGGTGTTGAGCTGGAGGAGGAAGCAGAGACACAGGGATTAGACTGGCATAATTACCAGGTTAATTTTCTCTTTTTGAACATGTGTAATGTTTGCAATCCTCCAGAACTTGGACACCATACCTGTCCCTGATGTTTGTGGGTAGCACTTCTGTTACCTCTGCCTTTGTTTTCCTGAGCAATCTGTGAAGCTTCTGTTCAGACTGGGTGACGACTACAATTCCCAGTTTTATCTGATATGGCTGAGTTTTATCTGATATGGCTGAGTTTGGAAAGAGGTTGATGTTTTAAAATGCACACATTATTTTACCTGGAGTCTTGTTCAGCCACAGCAAATTGTTCAGGGAAGAATGAGAACATTGGCTAGAGAATGGAATTTGTGACAAAGATAGAGTTCAATAATTTCTGGAAGCTTAAATTTGAGGATGTCTGATCAGTAATATGGTAATTCAGAGATAGTGGTGAAAGAGAGCTGGCTGATGTCATATAAATATGAAACACGTATTTTGGATGATATCAAAGGGCACCATATAGATTTGAAATAGTAGAATGCTAAAAATAGATCCGTGGGCACTCCAGAAATCATACTACAAGAATGGGAAGAGAAAAAATTGAGCTGGCTATGTTGAAGCCGTAAAAATGAAGCAAAATCAGTACGTGACCACCTAGATAGAGATGATGATTGTGAGAAAGATAGGGTAGTCAGCTATGTTAAAAGGTGTGGGCAGTTAAGACTGAAGTATAATATACCTTTGCAGTTGTAGATGTCATTTATGATTTTGATAGTATTACAATATAAACTTCAGAACATTATTATCTAATCATGGATTGAAAGAATTAGCAATAACTCTTTCTGGAATAAACTTGCTTGAGATGAAAGGGACAAGGTGAGACAGTTAAAACTAATTGAAAGCAATTGTCCATCCCTAGGAAAAGAAGTTACATAAACTATTTCAACAACTAGGAGAAAGTGAGGACTGCAGATGCTGGAGATCAGAGCTGAAAATGTGTTGCTGGAAAAGCGCAGAGGGTCAGGCAGCATCCAAGGAGCAGGAGAATTGACGTTTCGGGCATGAGCCCTTCTTCAGGAAAGCGACGCATGGCTGCAAGCGTGGAGCGGAGGAACCGGAGGGAGGTCTGTTGTTGGAGGCTTCGGATTTGTTGTAGGTACTGGTTGTCCTGGTTGGGTCCAAATTTTGTTGGTCTGAACGTAGTCCGGAGTCAGTCGGTTCCGTAGGCAGGTGCTGAGGAAAGAGATGTGGCTGTGGTAGCGAGTCTGTTTGAGAATGTGGCTGAAGAGCTTCTGGGCAGAGGAGATGACTCACTGAAATCCTTGCAGAGGGAGGAAGAGAGTTTCTTCAAGGAAGGCATCCTTGTAAGAGGATTCGCAGTAGATTAAAATCTTCTAGGAGAAAGTGAGGACTGCAGATGCTGGAGATCATCTGAAGAAGGGCTCATGCCCGAAACGTCGATTCTCCTGCTCCTTGGATGCTGTCTGACCTGCGCTTTTCCAGCAACATATTTTCAGCTATTTCAACAACTACTTGATAACTGGCTCCCTTATATCACAAGGACAAATATTTGCTCTGCAGAAGAATTTAAGGAGTTCATGGAGTATAGACTGTATTTGAAACAAATAGTTGACACCAATTGTAACAAGGAACTGAGGAGCCAAGTTGAGAGCGGTTGGCTTTCATGGCTGACAAGAATGCAAGGTTCAGCTTTGGTGATTTCAGAAGTGTCATAAATAATGTTACACCAAACTTCATAAGACAGAAAATCTAATAAGAACTCAACTTGCAGAACTCCAGAGAACAACACTGCATAACCTCGGAACCATCCAGAGAAAGAAGCTGTTGGTTGGAATCATAGCTAAATTCCACCATTAATCAGGGAATAGGTAAGATGGGCTGTGAGGCTTCACGTGCTTACTAGAGGGGTCTTACTTTGGTTGCTGCATATGATAAATTTTAAATAATTGTTTCAGTATTTGATCATCTGTGAGATTTTTCTTAATGAGTAGCCAAACTAAAGGTAGTTTGTGGTAATTTATGCACAACAATAGGTATTGATTGGGTACTGTAGTAGTGGCATCTGATTGGAAGGATTCATACATGGACTTATGGGAAGATGGGCACAAATTTAGAAGTTGAAAAATGTCTAAGAGCTTTGGAAAGGTATGGGTTGACAGGGGTGCTAGGCCAAGGTTTAGTCATTAGGAGGCAGATGTAAACAAATTTGTGGAAGAAAGGGTCAGAAACTGAGGAGAGAGCGAGATATTAACAATATTAACTAGCATGGAGCCATGAAAAGAAGTTGGGTGTTGCTAGTTTTGCAGAAATAGGTTTGAGAGAATAGGATGTGGACCTTGTGAACAAGATGAGCTTGAAGAAGGCTTGAGGTCACCCATTATTTATTGCATTTCTGCCTGCTGGACTTTGACACCAATTTACCTGGGCCAGATCCATACTCAGTTCCCTGAAATTAGCCCAACTTCAGCTATAAGCGTTTTATGTTCTTTTAATCTCAACCCTGTGAAACTATTACCTTTGTTCCCAACTTTTGTTTTCATTCGGGCTTGGGTGTTGCTGACTGAAGCAGCATTCATTGCCCAATTTCATTTGCCCTTCAGAAGGTGATGGTGGGCTGCTTTCTTGAACAGTTCTGGTTCATGTCATGTAGGTAGACCCACAATACTGTTAGGGAGGGAATTCCAGGATTTTGATCCAACAGTACTGAAGAAGTGAGGATATATTTTCAAATCAGTACGATGAGTGGATTGGAGGAGAACATGCAGGTGATGGTGATCCTGTGTATCTGTTGCCATTGACCAGCTAGATGGCCGTAGTCGTGGGTTTAGAAGACACTATCTAAGGATCTTCAGCAAATTTTTGAAGTGCATCTTGTAGATTGTACACACAGCTGCTACTGAGCACTGGTGGAATATCTGTGGATATAGTGCCAATGAAGTGGGCTGCCTTGTCCTGGATGGTATCAAACTTCTTGAATGTTGTTGGAGTTGCATTCATCCAGGCAAGTATTCCATCACACATCTGAATTGTGCCTTGGGAATCAGGAAGTGAATTACTCCAGTATTGCTAACTGCTGATCTGCTCTTGTAGCCATACGGCAAGTCCAATTGAATTTCTGGTCAATGGTAACCTCAAGGATATTGGTGGGGATCTAGTGGTGATAATGCCATTGAATGTTAAAGGTTAGTAGCTAGATTGTCTCCTGTTGGATATGGTCATTGACTGGCATTTGTGTGGCATGATTGTTACTTGCCACTTTTTAGAGCAAGCATGGATATTGTCCACGTCTTGCTGTATTTCAATATGCTTCAGTATCTGAGGAGTGGAAAATGGTGTTGAACATGGTGAAATCATCTGCGAGCATCCCTACTACTGACTTTAAAATGGAGGGAAGGTTGCTATGAAACAATTAAAGATAGTTGCGCCCAGGACACTACTTTGAGGAGCCCTTGCAGAGATGTCCCAGAGCTGAGATGACTAACCTCCACCTCCCACAATCATCTTCCCACGTGTCAGATATGACTCCAGCTAATGTAGAGATCCCTTCCATACCCGTTGACTCCAGTTTCACTAGTGTTCCTTGATTGCCCACTTTATTTAATGTGACTTTGATGTCTATGGCTGTTACTGGCACCTCACCTCTGGAATCCAGGTCTTCTCTTCACTTTGGAACTGATACTAATGGTGTCAGCTGCTGACTTTTCCGGAATGCCTTGTACGCCAGAATATTAAGCATTTTGTAATTTCAGCTTTTGGAACCAGGCCTTTTATTATTATATTATATTTCCTTGGGGCCATTTATATTTGCAGCTCACCAACTATACTAGCCATATTTCATACATTTAAAATTATCAAATGAAATATATTAGATAATGTGGTCTCATTGTTTTTGTCTCAAAGCATTATATTTGATAAGGCAACGTAAAGCAGAAAGGAATTGCTTTAGGAAATAGCTTAGATTGTTTGTGTCCTTTATTTGCCAAAAAAGGTATTTTGAACTCAGGATTTCCCAACAGCTACTCAAAATTATTCTCAAAGGCTTTTTATGAATGTTCAATTGATCTGAACAATTGCATTTATTTTTTGTGACAGTTGTCCAAAAAAGAGTCAATAAATGTTGAGGTGCTGTCACCTGTGATCTGACTTTTCCAACAGCTATGTCAAGTATTAGCAAGCTTGGTTCAGGCAGTTTCCATGGGACTGCCATAAATAGTGAAAATATTTATTGGAACTGTGCAAATGAAATAAAAATGGTTATGTAGCCACATTAATCTCAAACTCAATTATTTAGAAGTTTACATTAGAGTTTTGCTTGATAATTGATGGCTATTTTAATTGGCTGGCTATTTTAGATGATTTTTGTTCATGATTTTGCAAAGAAATGACTCCTATTTGTTCCTGGATATATGAATGCTACTGGCAGGCTCAACTTTTGTTTGTCTCTCTTGAGAAGCTGGTAGTGAGCTACCTTCTTGAACCACTTAATTTTTTGTGATTTGGATACATCTTCAGTGCTGTTATGGAGGGTTATCCAGGATTTTGACCCAAGAAAGAATGGTGATATTGTCGCAAATATTTAGCTCATGGCTTATGTGTTTGAGAATACACATTAGTTTTAGGAATTAACCTTTGACAAATAGGGGCATCTGAGAAATAACAAACAATCCTGAAATAAATGTAATTCAAACAAGATTGAAGTTGATTATAGTCAAACGCCAAAATCCATATCTTTCTTACAAGCTCATAGTTTATAAAAACCCCAATAAATGACAAATTTCTTGACCTCTTGGTTAATCCAGTGTATCTATTGTTATCTCAAGATTCTTTTAGGGAGGTAAATGGATATAAACAATCAGCTTATATCGCTATTAATTAAAACTCAAATCTCCTTGTAAAGTTGCCCTTACATACATACACAGGCAGACTTACAGACCGGGAAAAATCATGAATGGAGGAGAAAAAACTGGAAAGACAATTCTATAGTCTTTCTCCACAAATTATATTGAGTTGGTTCTTGCTGAACTGATAGTTTCTTCCTGGCTTCCCTTTACGGAATGTTTCAACTGGTTAGCAAGAGGCACAGGGTGGCTGTTTTACTTGTAAAATGTCTCTGATTAATCAATTAAAAGTCACAGCTTACTGTAACTGCTGAGGCAAAGATTAACTGATTTCTTCAGGTTTAAAGTAAGTTTGACTGCTTGATTAGAGAAACAGCTTATGAGTCGGTGGGGATCAAAACCCCTCTAACTTGTTCCCAGTTCCAAGCTGTTCGGTCACCTGAGTTTCAATCACATGGTCGTTAGCAAGCAAAGGGCCCTTGTCCACCAGTTACTAGCCTATAGTGAATCACTTTCTTGATGCCACCTAGTTTGATCTGTATACAGAATCCCTTGGTTCCAACTCATCTGCAAGCATTTTAATTACTGCTTGTTCAAACAGTTGTATGGACTGTATACTTACCTTAGTTGTCACATTACTTGCTTTCAAACCATGTAACCATCCTTTAAAGCGCTAGTTTTAAAACACTTTCTCATTTCAGTGCATAACCTTTAAAACGACAAAATATAAAGACACTGTCTTTAGTTTTTTTTAAAACCCGGGAACAAGCCCTAGTTTTCATTGAATAATGATTTGGGATGGGACCTTTGTTCAATTTATCCATGTGCGCTGGCTGATTGAAAGCAGGAAATTCAGTTTGTCAATAGATTGAGACAGTTATAGATTTGCTGTGGTGAAGTCTGCATTCACCAGAATGAAACTTTACAGGATGTGATAGTCTGTAAGACTTGCTTTTCAAACACAGCAAATACTACTTTCTTCAGTTATCACATGGAACCTATATGGGGCTCAATCCCAATTTATATCTGAAGGAAAAACTGCAAGATTTGTTTTTGTGAAAGCAATCTCTGTGGTCCTCTAAGAATCTTATAGAAAGTAAATCAAAGAATTTGTTTGGAAGATTATGGGAAGGCAGTTTGATAGATGTAGGCAACCAGCACAAGCAGCCAAAGTCATGGGTCAGTGAGGAAATTGAGGGTAATGTGGAAGAATGCATGTCTGACTGGAGGCCTGTTACTCGTGGCGTACCTCCAGCTGGGCCCATTTATGTTTGTTATCTTTATCATTGATTATAGAGGAGAATGTAAAAGACATGATTAGTAAGTTTGCAGGTGACACCAAAATAGCAGCATCATGGACAGTGAACAAGGTTATCAGAAATTGCAGCAGCACCTTGATCAACTGGGGGAGTGGACTGAGAAATGGCAAATGGAGTTTAATGTTGATAAGTGTGAGGCCTTGCATCTTGGAAGCCAAATCAAGGGAGGAGTTTCATGGTGAACAGTAGGGTCTTGAGTGTTGTAGAACAGAGAGACCTTGGAGTTCACATGCATGGTTCTCTGAAAGTGGAGTCACTTGTAGACAGGGCAGTGAAAAATGCTTTTGGCACACTGCCTTCAGCAATCAGGGCATTGAGTTTAGAAGTTGGGAAGTTACATTGGCACACTGGTCTTCACTAATTAGGGCAATGAGTATAGCAGTTGGGAAGGTATGTTGCAGTTGTACAGGATGTTGGTGAGGCTGCATTTGGAATATTGTGTTCGGTTTTTGTCACCTTGATATAGGAAGGAGTTGATAAACTGGAAAGAGTGCAGAAGAAGTTTCCAAGAATGCTGCCTGGATTCAATGGCCTGAGTTATAGGGAGAGGTTGGACTCCCTATAGAGCTTAGGAGACCGAGGGGTTATCTTACAGGTGTATAAGATCATGAGAGGCATGGATATGGTGAATGGACTCTACTTTTTTCCCAGGATTGGGGAAATCAAGGACTGGAGGGCCTCAATTTTAGGTTAGAGGGGAAAGAATAAAAGGGAATCTTGGGAGCAAATGTTTTTCCCCACAGAGGATGGTACGCAAATGAAATGAGCTGCCAGCAGAAGTGGTTGAGGCAGGTACACATTAGTAACATTTAAAAGACATTTGGACAACTACATGGATAGGAAATGTTTAGAAGGATATAGACCAAGTGCAGGGATATAGGGTGAGCGTGGATTGGTATGGACCAGTTTGGGCTGAAGGGCCTGTCTCCGTGCTGTAGGACTCTATGATTATAGATTAGCCAAATCCTGAGTTTTAACGCTTGCTCCAAAGTTGACCAATCCTGACTTCCACTTTTTGTCTGCAGTATTTTCTAGTTAGACAGATGATCTCTTGAGCAATTTTTACTTTACTCTTGTGGTTTCCGCTGGCATTTGAATGACCGAGTGTGCTACGGATTTCAACTGTTTTCTACTTGGCTAATCCCAGTAACATCTGTGAGAACATTATAAATTTCATTAATATCATAGTTTATAAAAATAATTAATAGATTGACCTGATTTTTTTTTTGTTAAAGGATTTAGCCACTATTACTGAACTTTTGCTATAATTTTATTCCTGTCCTAGTTGAACCAACTGTGAAATTAATGCGCAAGTGTATGACTTGTATGTTAAAGCCCTTAAATTGTTACCTTCCCATACAAAATAGAGGCAAATTATTCTTCTGTTGTACTATGGCAAACAGTTTGCAGCTACAAAGAAGTACTATTAGTTTTAATCCATGCTACAAATTTTATTTTTCTCATGTAAAATGTAAAACATAAAAATCCAGTGTGAATGCTTTGGATCAGATCAACCATTAACAAGCTGTATTCAATAGAAGAGTACATTACAGTATAGGTTTTAAACATGTGAAGAACATCCCAATTATTAAGTGTTGGTACTGCAGTATACATTTGTAGTCATGAAAGTTCAGACTTTTGCATGAATAATTGATTACTACTTGGGTATATTATAGTTATTTCTTTTGGAATTGAAACTTTAATGGTGAAATAACTGCCCAGAAACCAGTTTCGTGTCATCAAGTCCCCCATTATTTACATGTGCAATGTTCATGGGCTCTGGGCAGCCAACTCAAAGCCAGTCCCTAGAATGAGCAGTTCTTCTGAATGTCCTGTTTATATCTGTCAGCTAGGGCTCCCTGATTGAGGTTGTTAACCTTTGCCAATCAAGATTCTCAGCATGCAAGATCCATTTGGCCCTAGTTCCAATCAATAAATCTCTCTCTATCTAAGTTTAAGGACGAAGCCTGCTCTTTCTCTTGTAGACCCTCCTGGGACGTTATCGCCCCAGGTCCAGTTCCTCTGAGGCGGACGGCATATACCAGGTCGTAGCCCACCTCTTGTGCCTAGAGTGTCACAGGAGAGTTCTTTTACTCAAGCCAGGCCCCATCGGACTCCTTTGCTGTCTAGAGACCTCATACTAGCAGCAACAACAGTGATTTGCCAGCCTGGATCCTGAACAACCTTTTAGCCGTTTGACCAAGGCTCGGCTTTGTTGTGGGGGTTTTGCTGTTGGCTAAATTAGAGTCCCTCTGCTCAGGATATGCCCTGCATGAGGCTCCACGATTGCGTACACTCAAGTGGTCTTCCTCAAGCTCAGTTGGAGGGTGTTCATTTCTGTTGGATGCCCTGTAACACTTACATTCCACTTGCCACATTTTCTAATGACAAAACCAGTTGTAGTGCCTGTTGGAAGTCCAATTGAGCTTCAGTGAGTAGGTGCTTTTGCACGGTTGCATCATTAATCCCACGTACCAAAGTGTCTCGCCACCTCATTCAAGGTTAACCCAAAATTACATACTTCTGACATTCATCTTAAACTCATCAAAAAATTCTCATACAGATTCTCTGGTTCTCAAAAAGCTGAATAAAACTGATAGCATCTCAGAATTACAGGTGGTTTAGAGTCATAATATTCCTTAACTAAATCCATCAACTCTTGAAAGGTTTTAGTATCTGATGCCTCATGGTAGGTTAGGCTCCAAATAACAGAAAACGCTGTAGGTCCACGAGTAGTCAGGAGGTTTACTCCTGCTTTTCGTCTGCCCCAATGTCATTTGCTCAGAAAAAAAAAATCATACTGTGTTCACATACTGGACCCATTCTTCAGTAGTAAAAAGTCCAGCTTTCCAAATAAAAACATGATGCCAGGAATGCTAACCCTAACTCATAGATAACTGTTGTGATCATACTTTCTTCAGGTAAATATTGTTTTTCTGTCTGTCACTGAACTAACTCCACACAGGCCAGAATTCAGTCATCAAGTCACCCTTTATTTACTTGTGTACAGCACATGGGTTCTGGCCAGTCATCTGACAGCCAGACCCTCGACTGAAGAGACTTTCTGAATCTCCTGCCTATTTCTGTCTGTTGTGGCTCCCTGATTGCCCCAGTTTAACAACCCCAATCAAGAATCTCGGTCAAAGAGAACCACCTAGCCCTGGTTCCAGCCACGAGAGATGGTCACAGTAGTCCAGACGTTGAGGTTCAGTATTACAGTAAAATTAAAAGCCTATTTTAACAAATGGCCAGACAAGCACAAATGCTTTTTCCTAACAGGTAAACCGTTCACAGAGCAGGAAGTAGCAACAAATTTATCTTGAGTGTATTTTTAGTTACCTTAAATCATATGCATCTTAGTCATCTTGATTTGTAAATAATATCCTTTAGGTTGCGATTTTTGAGAAGATTTGACCTCATGTTGAAGTTCAGGTTGTAAGTTTGCTCGCTGAGCTGAAAGGTTTGTTTTCAGACATTAAGCCACCATGCTAGGTAACATGATCATTGAGCCTTTTCTATTGTGAGTCTTGATCTGTCAAGGTGGGTGATATCATTTCCAGTTCTTCATCTCAGAGGTTGGTAATTGGGGTCCAACTAGATGTGTTTATTGATGGAGTTCCAGTTTGAATGCCAAATTGTAGGAATTCCCTTGTGTGTCTCTGTTTAGCCTCTTCCAGGATGGATGTGTTGACCCAGTTGAAGTGGTGTCCTCCTTCATCTGTAAGGAAAGTAATGATAGTGGATCATGCCTTTTAGTTGCTAGTTGGTATTCGTGTAGCCTGGTGGCTAGTCTTCTGCCAGACTGTCCAAAGTAGTGTGTGTTACAGTCCTTGCAGGGTATTTTGTAAATGACATTTATTTTGCTGGTGGGTGGTATAGGGTCCTTTCAGTCATCAGTAGCTGTTTCAGTGTGTTTATAGGTTTGTGGGCTACCATGATGCCAAGGAGTCAGTAGTTTGGTAGTCACCTCCAAGAGGTCTTTGTATGGTAGTGTGCCTGGAGTTTCTGGGTGTGTTGTGTCTACTCGTTTGGGTTTGTTGTTTAAAAAATGGCAGATTGTGCTTATCGGGTGCCCATTGTTGTTGAATATTCTGTATAAGTGTTTTTTTTTCTGCTGCTCTTAGTTCCTGGATGCTGCAGTGTATTGTGGCCTGTTTAAATAATGTCTTCTGTTTGTGGATGTTGGGATGATTGTTTCTATAGGTACGTATCTGGTGGGTGCATGTGTGTGTTGCTTTCCTGTAGACGCTGGTCTGCAGTTTTTCATTAACTCTTTGTTCCACTGTGACATCTTGGAAAGGGAATCTGTTGTAGTTCTCCTCTTTAGTGAAATTTATGCCAGTTAGGATGATGATGTAGGTATCCTCTAATTTGTTCCATTTTGTGATGACAGAGGTGTCATTCATGTAGCGGACCCAAAGTTTGAGTTGGATCATGTTCATTCGAGTCTCTGAATTACTGTTTCTACTAAGAAGTCTGGTATTGGTATTCCCAACCTCAAAAGTTGCTATTTTAAGAACACTCCTTGGTGTGCCAGTTGAAGAAACAAACATGCAAGAAGTTGGCAACAAGAAGAAAGTTCTCTCTCTCTTTCCAGAAAAGTACCTTGTAACCAGACGACATTTCATAACTTCCTATTAAACTCTGAAACTGAACTGTTACTTTATTTCAACAACCGATCATGACTCTCAACCAAGGTGAAGAACAAATCCGCCATGGATTCAATGGCTTATCGGTATTGCAGGTTTGATGACAGGATTTTTAAAAAAAAACTTGTAACATCTATAGAGTTGTCTGTCGTGTAAGTGCGTGCATTTGAGAATAACAGAATATGGTTTAATTATGCATAGCAGCTTAGTTCTTAATCAGTTTTTTTACTTAATTTATTTTGCAATAAAGGAATTACGTTTGTGTTTTTTTGAGGAAACCTAATGCAAGTCTGTTTTGTACTGGAGTAACAGTGAAAAAGAAGAACAAATTGTCTATGATGAAGTAAACATTTTCATCTTTGTTATGGCTTGTGGAGTACTGAAGCTTAACTACACCAAACTCCTTCAGAGTTATAGCAGTCTGAATTTTTATATGTCCAGCTAGAGACCTCCCATTGTTGCTCCATTGGAAGAGAGGAACAATTATATAGAAAAATTCTGGATTAAATCTTGATGCACATTTGTGATAATGGATTTTTTCTATGTGAAATAATGAAACTTAAAAACTACTTGCAAATCCACCATGTGCCATTGTTATGTGTAATTACTCAACTTATTAAATAACACTTTGGATGTGGTTGTTACCTATCCATAATTGCCTTCTCAACTTTGCAGCAATAGTTTGGTTCAACTCGTGAATTGCTGGGCAATTTCAGAGAACGCTGGGCTTGTACACCACATTTGAGATCATCATTCCATTTCAGATTTATTAGATTATTGAATTTAATTTGAGCTAGAAGGAGAGGGTGGATAGCCTGGGGCTATTTTTCCTAGTGGGTCGGAGATTGAGGGGTGACTTTATAGAGTTTCATAAAATCATGAGGAGCATGGATAGGTGTATAGACCAGGTCTTTCCCACGTGGTGGGGGAGTCCAAAAAATAGAGCGCGTAGGTTTAGGGTGGGAGGCTAAAGATTTAAGAGGGATTTATGGGCTAACTTTTATACTCAGGGTGGTATGTGTATGGAATGAGCTGCTGGAGGAAGTGGTGGACGCTAGTACAATTACAATATTTAAATGGCATTTGGATGGGTGTATGAATAGGAAGGGTTTAGAAACATTGGCAAATGGGACTATATTGATATAGGATATCTGGTTGGCATCGAGTGGGTTGGAATGAAGGATCTGTTTCCATGCTGTGCATCTCTACGGCTCTAATTTCCAACAGTTACCACGGTAGAATTTGAATCAGTGTGTCTAGAGCCGGTGTATGTGTTAATAGGCCAGCCACAATATCACTCTGCTATTATGCTGTTGAATATTGTTAGAAATATGAGCTATTCTAAGATTATGATGTGTTTGGACAGTTTTTAATGCGCTATAAAGTGAAAGACTTGTTCAGAACGTGGTCTCCCTTTAATGTTTGACAGCCACATCACCTCAGCCTCTTGTTAATCGCAGGTTGTTTTGCTGGAAAAGAAGCAAGATGTTTACACTTGGAGACAATGGCAGCAGCATCTGTGTTTACAGTGGTTAGATTGTTAGTTTCCAAAGACCCATGAAGGTGTTGAGAATACTGGCTCATATAATGCTGTAAATTGCCAATATACTTCCCAGATGAAAGAGATTTGAGATTCTGAAGGAAAATCAGATTTCCTACCTCTATTATCAGCAGTTTTAGCTGGATACAGGGCAAATGTAATATATGGGATCAAGAAAATCGACTTTGAGCAGGGAAAGGTTTTGAAGATATCCCAGAAACGCTCAGGTGCAAGCAGTCTGCTAGGATCTGGGAGACAGAGAATAGCTGGAGTTTGAAAGGGTCTGATTCACCATGCAGAAATGTGGGTAGGAGCTTGCACTTGGATTGAGAAAACAAAGTTAATGAGGATTTAAACAGTTTTGAGGGTGTGCATAGTTTGCAATAGAGGGACAATCACAAGGAAAATGGTCAATGTGAAGATAGCATTTCTAGTGTTAAATGTTTCCAGGCTGGGGAATAAAAGGATTGGAAGTACAATTTTAAGAATTGAGAATCACTTTGCGGTCAGTCTGGTTAAGCAATATCCTACTTTGGGGATATTGTAAAGTATATACCAGTGAGCTGAGGTTTTCGCATGTGGTGAACATAAAAGCAAAAGGTTTTGTTCTGAAGTTCCAAGTATGAACTGCCTCCTATGAAAGTATTCAATCTATACTTTAATAAAAGTCTTAAAATGTGGAATTGTTGTATTTTCAGCTTCATCTTGAAGTTCGAATTTCTTTTCAAAGATTAAGTCTTTACAATGACCTTAACAATGTATCTTTTGTACAGCTAAACTTTATGCCTCAAACTGTTCTTCTGATGAGCCATTTTTAAAGACCATATTTTTTTATTTTCCTTTAATTTTGGTTTGTGGACCTAAATGAGAAATCAAAACATATGTAATTACAAGAAATCTCTGGACGGAGATGTTGCAGTTTTAACAAGTTTCTTGATTTCATTGCAATTTGAATTTATGCTATTGTTTAGTTTAAACAGTAGTGGAGGTTTGCTCAACCCATTGAAACTGTGGACAGTTGCCCAGAAACAGCACATTAGTTTGACAATCAGGACCAGTTTGTGAGTCTTAAGTGCTCAACATTACAACTCTTTGGCTCCTGAAGGTAGACTGCCCATGTATGCACAATGCTATGACAGAACACCTCCAGGCTCTAAAACTCAAACATTCCTTCTCTCCTTGCATAGAATAAACAAATAAGTTGAAGATAGCTAACTATTCTCACTCACCATTTTCATATAAGTTGCTGCCTGTAACCAGTTATCGATAAAATGAAAATTACTGCACTAACTGCCCTGAGTCTGCAAAGGACTTGGAAACAAGGAGTTTGGAGGTCAGAAGAAATTGGATGAAGCAAAATGACACCTGAGTGAATCCAGCAGACTGGTGCTGTTGAACTGTGTTTGAAATTTTTGTTTCTTCACCCATAAAATTTGCTTGTTAGTCATACTCTGAGTCATACAGCATAGAAACAGACCCTTCGGTCCAACCTGTCTATGCCGAACATAATCCCAAACTAATCTAGTCCCATTTGCCTGCATTTGTCCCAAATCCCTCTTAAACCTTTCGTATTCATGTACCTGTCTAAATGTCTTTGAAATGTTGTAACTGTACCTTTATCAACTGCTTCCCCTGGTAGTTTATTCCATATGTGATCCACTGTATGTTTGAAAACGTTGCCTCTCAGGTCCCTTTTAAATCTTTTCCCTCTCACTTTAAAATTATGCCCTCTGGTTTTGGACTCCCCTTTCCTAGGACAAAGACATTTGGTATTCACCTTATCTATGCCCCTCATGATTTTATAAACCTCTGTATGGTCACCCCTCAAACTCTTAGGCTCCAGGGGAAAAAATCCCAGCCTAACCAGCCTATCCTAATAACGCAAACAATCCAGGTCCGGTAACATCCTTGTAAATCTTTTCTGGATCCTTTTCAATTTAATAATTTTCCTATACCAGGGCAGAACTACATCCTCTACTTACTTCTACTACATCCTCTACAACTACTTACCAACATCCTCAAGAACCGCAACATGGCGTCCCAACTCCTCTGGTCCAACCAGTGAAGGCAAGCATGCCAAATGCTGCCTTCACCACCCTGTCTACCTGTGATGTCACTTTCAAGGAACTATGTACCTGTACCGTTAGGATTCTCTGTTCGACAACACTCCCCAGGGCTCTACCATTAACTGTTTCAGACCTGCCTTTTTTGTCTTACCAAAATATAACCCCTCACACTTAGCTAAATTAAACTCCATCCACCATTCCTCAGCCCATTGGCCCTGCTAATCAAGATGCCATTGTACGCTTGAGACAACCTTCTTCACTGTACACTATCCCACCAATTTTAGTGTCATCCGTAAACTTACTAACTATACTATCTATATTCTCATCCAAATTGTTTACGTAAATGACAAAAAGCAGTGGACTCCGTACTGATCCCTGCGGAACAATGCTGGTCACAGGCCTGTAGTCTACAAAACAGTCTTCCACCAGCACCCTGTTTCTTCCACCATCGGAGCCAATTTTGTATCCCATTGATTCACTCCCTGAATCCCATGTGATCTGACTTTACTAACCAGTCAATTATGTGGAACGTTGTCGAAGACCTTGCTAAAGTCAATGTTCACAATGTCTACTCCTCTCCCCTCATCTATCCTCTTGGCCATGATCTAAAAAAAAAATCAAATTTGTGAGAAACGCTTTCCCACGGTCAAAGCTGATTTATTGCCTTTCTGAGAGCATGTAAATCCTATATCTCAGAATCCCCTCCCAACAACTTACCCACCACTTTGGTCAGATTCACCAATCTGTAGATCCCAGGGTTTCTCCTTATAGCCTTTCTTAAATAAAGGCACAACATTAGCCACCCTCCAGTCTTCTGGTACCCCACCTGTGGTTGTAGATAATACAAATGTCTGAAAGGGACCCTGCAATTTCTTCCCTAGCTTCCCACAATGTCCTGGGATACACTTGATCAGGTCCTGGACACTTAACTACCTTTTGTGCTTTTTAAGACTTCCAGCACTACCTCTTCTCTCATGTGGACTGTTTTCAAGCTACCACTATTTATTTCCCCAGGATCCCTAACTTCCATGTCTTTCTCCACAGTAAGTACTGAAGCAATGTATTCATTTAGTATCTCTCCCATCTTCTATGGTTCCATAGGCAAATACGTTCATCTTTAAGGCCCCATATTCTCTTCCTAGTTGCTCTTATGCCATTAACGTTATTACAGAATCTCTTCAGATTCTCCTTAACCTTATTTACCAAGCCAAACTTCTATCCCCTTATTACCCTCCTGATTTCCCTCTTAAGTATGCCTATACTTGCCTTATACTCCTCAAGGGATTCATTTGATCCCAGCTGTCTTTCATCTTCCAAGGGACCAACATTCATATTAGTGACTTTTTCCTTTTAGATACCTCTAGAAGCTTCTGCTATTGTTATGGATATTTTGTGCAGGTTTTTGTTCGTAATTTATCTCAACCCTTTTTATTAAGATTTTAGTATCCATTTATGTTTATGTTTGTAAGTTTCCCAATCTTCCATCTTGCCAGTGGCCTTTGCAATATGGTATACCTTAGTTTTTTGACTTTATATGTCATTGACTTCCTTGTTTAACCTTGGATGTCTTTTTTAACACCACGCGTCCACCCCGCTCCCACCATTTTCCCCTCTCATTGGCATATATTTTAGTTGTGAGGAATTGAGTAGCTCCTTAAACATCTGCCACTGCTCATCCACTGTCTTACTATTTAGCCTTTCTGCCCAGTCTAGCCGTGCCGAATCTGTCCTAATGCCAATTTAATTTCCTTTGTTTAATTCCAGAACACTACGACTCTACTTTCTCACCCCCAAACTGAATTTTGAATTCTAAATTACGATGGTCGGTACTCTCTCGAGGATCCTTAACTATGATATCATCAATTAATCTCTCCTCATTACACAGTACCAAATCCAGACTGGTCTGCTCCCTGGTTGTTCCCACAACATACTGCACCAAGAAACAATCTCTAATACATTTAATGAACTCTGTGTCCAGGTTACCCTTGTTAATTTGATTCTTCCAATCTATGTGCATGTTAATATCACCCATGACTATTGCTGTACATTTGCAAGCCTCTCATATTTCTTAGTTTATACAGTGTCCCAATTCAGAACGACTGTTTGGGGACCTACAGATTACTCCTACCAAGTACAGAGGAACCTTGATTATCGGAATGAGATGGGCGTGCACTATTTCTTTCGGATAATTCATTATTCGGTTAATCGATTCACTGCATTTCCTCTGAGGCTCAGAGTTTTCTATGAAGTCTTCTCCCTGTTCAAACCAGGCAGCAGCAGCACTGTGTGTGAGACCCTGCACCCTGCCTGTCCAACACTGCCCCACCCATCCCATCCCCATCCCAGATAACACCCCACCACCCCCCCCCCAAATCCCAGGCATCTCCTAACCCTCTCTGGGGCTGCTGGACTGGACGCTAACAACAAGAGTGCTGCTGTCTTTTGGGAGGTGAGTCTCCAAATAGCATGCACATGCACACACACTTTATTGCAACTTTTGACAGGTTCCACCTTTGCCTTGTACAGGACAATATTGGAGACATTATCTGGGAAAGGGGGGTTCAGGGTAAACCCCTGTGTAGAACTCCAGGAAGTGGGAGAGAGAGGACTGGAGGTCAGTCATTTAGAGACAGTGCCTGCACTCTCACTAGTCCAGGATTATTCCAGCATTGAGTGATCTTTTAATCACTGTAAACAAACGATCTCCTTTGGATAATCTGATATTCGGATAATGGAAGTTCCAATGTACTTTATCCCGTTGCTATTTTTCTTATTTCTACCCACACTGTTTGCACATCTTGATCTCTTGAGCTTATGTCATTTCTCATTACAGCACTGATCCCTTCCTTCACCAGCAAGGTCACACCACCACCTTTTACTTTGAGTCTTCCTTTTCGAAATGCTGAGTACCCCTAGATATTCAGTTCCCAGACCTGGAATCCTTCTAACCATATCTCAGTAATCGCTACCAAATCAAACCCTTTTCTTTCTATTTGTGCTATTAACTCATGCATTTTGTTTCAAATGATTCGTACATTTATATGCAGAGCATATAAATTTCCCTTTTTTTTTCTAATTCCTTGGTGCATAAAGATATTCACCTGCTCTGACCTTCACCTTTGTCTGGTAACCATCCGCCAAGTTGTTAATCTGCACTCTTACCACCACCTCCAAGCTGGGTTTTCTAATACCCCCTACCCCCCCCCCCCCCCCCCCCCCCCTCCCCAATTTAAAGCTAGTGTTTTTCACCTTGCACAAATTATAGAGAAAGCTTCCTATGCTGTTTGTGTATTTTCAGCAAGAGAAGTGTAGCTTATTGCAAGAATGTTTCTTTGAACATTCATAGACTGATCAATTGTGAATCCATTGACATTCTGGCACTAGTCACATTGCCGGTTCCAGTTTTTTCCTCCTCACTGAAACTTTCCTGTCTTTATACCAGGATATTTGTTTGAGATTTTTGTGTACGTGATTTTATTGGCGAGTTAATAAGCCATTTGATCAGTCTAAAACATCAATTTTAAATAGTTCCCAGATATTCATCTTGCTTCTTCAGACCATGCAAGAGTTTGCCTGTCGCTCTCCTGAACAAACCTCCCCGCCAAGAATGGAAATCTGCTGGCAAAACCAAAAGTCAGGATCTATGACTTCTAGGTCACCGCAGAAGCACTGCAAATGTCATTAGTGCTGGCATGCAATGCACATGGGCAAATTTCAGGAGGGCCAAAAGATATCTCAATGGTTTCTGCTTAAAATGTTTACATAATACAAAGTAGTCAGCACTGAATCTCTACATACATGTATATCAAAGCGAATCAATCTACATTCACATAATTACAAGTTGAGACGACAGTAGTCTGCAAATGATGTGAAGGACGGGGACATTACGACAGACATTTCATCTCTGGCGTCTTGATTTAGATCCAGCTCATCCCAATCAAATGAAGGTCTCCTCTCTGCTGACTTATGGTAATACTTGAGATTTATGTAGCTTGCCAATACTGGACATTTAATCAGGCCCAATAGGTGCTAATGTGACACTCTGAAACGAATCCTCAATAAATGCAACTGCGTTAATGCTAGTTGTGACACAAATCTCACTTTGATATGGACTAGAGTTGAAATGCAACCCTTGAAGCTTTTCCACTCAAACTAGAAAGGATATCCACAATTGATGCTTTTGTTAATCATCTGCACTGACAAGGAAATCTATTTTAAGCAGCAGAATCCAATGATTTTAAGTTTCAATTTTTGAGCATTCTCTTTTTATTGCGCCAAAACATTGTTTCATATGCATTGTAGCAAAAGTAAATTTTCTGCCAGCTGCAGGGCATTCATTCAAAGTACTGCATTGTGAAGTGCCAACTGTATTTTTGTGTGAACCAATTTTCTGTGTGATGGTTTTATTGCAAATGCTGCTCTTCATGCTCATTGCTAAACTTGTCAGTCTCGACCGTGTCCATAGACATCACCAGCAACACCAACAACTTCGATATATATATGTTGCCTTTAACATATTTTATTAACTTATTAACAATATTTTCTATTGACTTCTATTTTCAACTTGTTTGGTTAAACTGTCAAATCTCCTCTCTATTCCAGCTTGTGCTGGCATCTGCAAAATATTCACCCCTTTATCCACCAGTGTTTTTTTCCTTCTATCCACAACTTAATTTCACATGAATCCACTGACAGTTTGGCACTAACAGAAGTCTGCTTTACATATTTCAATTTTATTCCACTATTGTAAATTTGTTCCATTGTTAAATTTCCCTCCTCTTTTATAATTCCTTGGTGCATAAAGTTTGCATATTTCACTGCATGTGTAACTTAGTGAGACATCAGAATGTATAATGACATGATTATGTCAATGTCACATGATTATATAATCTATGGAAGAAAGCAGAAGTTCTGCCAGAGTCTGAGTGGATATTTATTATGTTGACGATAAAGATAAGTTAAGAAAGGATGTTGAACTTGGAAGACTAAAACTGGTTAGAGTCCACATACATGAAAAACATACTGACAGAACTGGTGGCAGCTGAAAAGGCAGCAAAAAGCTATGATGAATATTGAATGTAATTTTTGAAGTGGGCCTAATGTAAAGACGGAGAAAAAAATAAATCAAGACTCAAGGCTGCAGCAGAAAGATAAAAATATAATGGATCCAGAGATCAGACAGCTGTGAGCAGCAACTTAAGAAGTGAGCAGCTAGACAAGCACAATTACAGTGAAAGGAATCGCTCCAAATCACAAGTGAGGCATCAATGTTAATCTGCACATCACAGAACATTCCAGGTGATCAACAGACTGTCCAAGATTCAGAAGTGGGAGATTTAGAAGAAAAGGTTTACAGGGTTTGGGTACAAAAAGGTTTATAAGGTAGAAACAGCTCCAGGAATTTACAATAAAAATGACCTGGTGTTTTGCTCTGTGCTACTGTATGTAATGATGTCCATTGTGAGCAACAAGACAAAATGTTAATGAAAATATTGCCATGTATGAAGAAGTGTTGAGGGTGCTCAAAACCTACTTCAGTATGAGTAGAAATGCAAAATTTACTGTGAGAAAACAGAGGTCAGAGGAAAGTGTGGATTAGTTCATGAATACCTTTCAAGGCTCGTAAAAACTTGTGTGCGAAGTGCTATGGCAGGAATAATAAACAATTAAGTTATGGTCTGAGTTTCAGGTGAAACCTTACCAGACTTTTAGATGCCAAAGTGGGTTTAATGTGAACAAAAAAGTGGCAAGCTGAAATTTGGAGGTAGAACCAAGTGATTGCTTGATGGGATCTTGAGGAACCATGGCAGAAATTAACTGAGCTGATTCAGTGTATAGGCTGAGAGGAAAATAAATGAAAAAGTGTAGTCTGCAGCAATGGAGAAAAACGAATCAGCTACAAACATGAAGTGTTCGTGTTGGGGTGAGGACAGTGGTGGGAAGATGGGGGAAACAAAAAACATTTGGGGCAGTTGCCCGGTAATAGGAGTACAATGGCACAACTGTGGGAGAATATGGGATTCGGAAATGTATGCAGAAATCTAATGTAAACATAGTGAAGGTTAAGCAGCAGAAACATCATAAAGCAAAAAAAAGGGAGAAGTCAGCTCGTCTGTGAATGAATAGTCAGGTGAGAATGAACATACCACAGAGTTTAAACTGGATGTCAAGCCTTTAAATGACTTAAATGACAAAAAGAAAGAACATAATTGGAGCAACATAATTGATAGAAAAAAGCCAATTCACAGCAAATATCAGGTACGTGGAAAGAAAAACTCATAGCATCTTTGTCATTTAGAATCAAGTCTGTTCTCTATTAAGCAGGAATGTATATTTAAACCTGTTATGCCTTACTAACGTACTGAAAATCAAGCCTCACTATCCCTTGACTCGTCAGGAAAGTTTACAATTTTATCAAATTACATTAGGTCCGGAGTTTGATTATCAGATAGATACAGGCTATCAGAAAACGCAGTTCAGATTTTTGTACTTAATCTTGACTACAAATAGCTATATTCTAATTGCATGTCAACAAATATGATCTGTTGACACATAACTCTACTAATTAAAACACTCAATTCCTTCAGAACACTCCTCCCCCAGGCACACACCAAAAAGAACAGTGTTAGGGTTGGAGGGGAAAAAAAAGAAAGTCTCGGCAAGCAATTCAATGACTACAGTCCTTAGGATATGTTGTTGATCCTTTTGCTACTCAAGATTTTCTGTTTTAAGTCGCTTTTTTTTTCTCCAAGTTATTTTCACTTTGCAGGAGACAAAGAGATTAATACATTATCTGCAAAGTTGTAGCTTATGGGAACTGGCAAGGAAAAATGAACTGGCAATCTTCAGGCTACAGGTATATTGTGGGAGAGAAA
Organism: Chiloscyllium punctatum; assembly: GCF_047496795.1. Classification (NCBI taxonomy): domain Eukaryota; kingdom Metazoa; phylum Chordata; class Chondrichthyes; order Orectolobiformes; family Hemiscylliidae; genus Chiloscyllium; species Chiloscyllium punctatum. The sequence goes on from NC_092779.1 coordinate 51,664,870, forward strand.
TGCAGACTTTCTACCCATACAGTAGAGTCATAGAGAATCATAGAGATGTACAGCATGGAAACAGACCCTTCAGTCCAACCCGTCCATGCCGACCAGACATCCCAACCCAATCTAGTCCCACCTGCCAGCACCCGGCCCATATCCCTCCAAATCCTTCCTATTCATATACCAGTAGTTTGAAGGCTTCTTCTGCTATCGTTCACATCCACTGGCTGTTCAGCTACAGAGGATCAATCAGATCATTGTTGTCAAGCTGATGACCTTTGTTATATACCTTCACAAACCAATCAGCAATGTGTTGCTGGCCAGATCTTATTAGTACATATGGAGGACAAACTAATAGTATAGGAGGCACAAAAGAAGAACGTGATGAACAAGTTAGAACAGTTATGAATGTGCTTCAGTATGTTAGTGTAGCACTGAATGAGAAATGTGAGTTTGCATAATCCAAACTAATGGTTTATAGCCCTATAAGTTATTGATGGGTAGGAGATTGAAAATACAACTTTGTTCTTTCTCTCAGCAGTTACAGCCAAGGAGATTCTCCAAAGCAGCATGAAGACTAACCCTGTGAAGTCTGAAAATTTGAGGGAGAAGATGTTCATTGGGAGTTAAAAACTGTGTGTTAGGATGCAGAAGAGAGAGAGATGTATGATTAAACAGTGGAATGGCAGACACTCGATCAGTGTCTAGGAGAATGTGTGTATCTACCATGCTATAAATGGTAGCAAAATATTAAGGAAAATAGTATATATAATAGTAAGGAAAACAATACTTCTGAGACTTGGTGGATCCCATTCATAGGATGATTCAGCCTACACACCATTTGCTTTATTGGTTTGCAGGGCGTGAGCCTTAGCTTTGGCTAATGCTGCTCTTCAATGGCATGATTTGCAAAACAGAATGAACTGAGTGGTGGAAGATTAGCATGTGATCAAGGTACAAATGAAGGCCATTCAGTTGATTTTAACCTCAATGAACATCCTTCAGATCGCTGATAACCTTTCACCACCTAGGTCATCAAGAATCTAATTACCTCTGTCTCAAATATTTTAAAATGCTCTATTTAACCCTCAGGGAAAAAGAATGTTTCCTCATCCCTGTTTTAAATGGGCAACCCCTTATTTTTAAAAGTTTTTAAATCTTTGGCTAACATTCACTTGTACTTTAATTTTTCCCTCCTTATTAATCTTTTCCTTTTTTATATATTTTATCCAATCTTCTGTCCTTGCACCTATCTTTGTACACCTACCTCTTTTGTTTGAGTTTGAAACTATCTTTGATTAGTTTCATTTAACCACAGATGATACGTCTGTCTCTTTAGAGTTTTTCTTACTTGTTGGATTGCATCTTTTCTGCAGTTTGTGGTCAATTCTCTTAAATGTTTCCACTGCATCTTTGTTGACCTATCCCTTCACCTAAATTGTCAATCCACTTCCACAAGCTCTGCTTTCATATCCTCGTTTAAATTCAAAATATAGTCTTGAGACGATACTTTTTGTCACTTAAACTGTATGTAAAATTTAGTCATAGTATAGTCACTGCTGCCCAGGGGTGCTTGCACTATGAGATTAGTAATTAATCCTATCTTGTTCATCTCGTACAGTTTGCTTTCTGATTGGTGCCATAAAGTGCTGGTCTAAGAACTTATCCTGAAAAAGTTCAACAAATTTCTCGTCTAAGCTATCTTTTCCCATTTGGTATATCCATTGTAAATGTGGGTTAAAATTCCTGTGATAATTACTGTACCCTTTTTGACAATTCTGTCCTAATATGTGGTTATTGTTAAGTGGCTTGTATGCAACTCCCACAAGTGACCTCTAGCCTTTGCCATTCCTCATCTCTATCCAGAAAGCTACGATATCCCGGTTTCTTGAATTAAGGCAATTAAAAATGTTCTTAATTTCAGTCTTTCTGATTTTTCGGTATTATCTCCAGCACTCTCAATGCAATATGTCTCATTTGTAATCTGTTCAGAATAAATCAGAACTGAGAAAAATTGAGTGTCTTGTTTGGCTTGTACTTGAATTTGAAAAAACATATTCTATCATTGTCAAAGAGTACTTGCTTTAATTTATGCATTATCATTCACCTTCAGTCCTACCTGGACTTCTATCCTTGCTGAATCTATTAACTTTAATTTTTGTTCCTTTGGACTTGCTGGCTTCAGTATCCTCCATGCTGGGTCACCATTCCCTATAAATTTGAGTGCTTATGTCTGTCTTCTGTTTTGTCATTTCTACCATCTCCGTTGCCCTTTTTATTGTGTGCCTGGCAAAAACTATAAGAAATTTGAGTTTGAGTTCCACATGCTGTCATCTGGTCACACCATAATCTTGCACTTTTCTGCTTCTGCAATCTCATTTTTCTCTCAGGGTGGAGCCCATAGATCTCCTCCAACCGCTCCTGCACTCTTTCCGCACCCCCCCCAAAAACCCAACCCTTCCTTAATTTGCAGCAAAGTCTTCAGTAGTTTCTGGTCTACTATCTGGAAATCTCTAAGCAACCACGTGTTTTTCTTTCTGTGTCTATCTTTAAAAACCTCTCAAGGAAGTTATGACTATATATTGATCAGCTCTTGTTTCTCATTTCCCTTTATTTTTTCTTCCAACATGGAAGTTGCAGTATATTTGTAATGTTTTTGACATTACCTATCTTGAGTCGCTTGCCTGCATTAAATGCCCTTGTGATAGTTGCAAATTCAGGTGTTAAATTTGTACCTGAACGTGAGCCTCAAGTTAAGGGTGACCTAGCTGTTTTCAATATTGATTTGCACAAGGCCCAAAACATTGGTTTGAAATAATTTCTAAAGAGTACTGAAATGCAATTTTTTTTTGTATTGCAACAAACAATAGAAACATTCAATAGAGTTCTGTTTAATAGTAGTTTATCAGACGCATCAGTACCAATGTTATAACATCACTCCTTGTGATGCTTATTAGGTTGATCTGAATCTAAAGCTGTAATTATTTACAATTCTTTCACCTGTCTGTTTTGCATGGTTGAGTTTGTTCTTCAAACAATCCAATGTTTTCATTTCGATCATGATAATTTGACAAATAATGTGTGTATATCTGTTGAAGGAGGTGATGTTGGTATTTGAATGTAAACAGGAGGAATTAGGACCTCTAGCATTTTGTGCCTCAACATGAGTTTCATATCAAAATATCATGGTTGATCTTTGTGTCCTTGAAAAGGTTTATTTTGAGGCTTTATCTTCATTCTTTTTGCTTAATTAGTTATTTGCACATTGGAGAGTTTTGAGTATGATTGATTCTTGGCAATGTCTAGAACTGGTTGGTTCTGAACACACTGCTATACCTCAACTATGTTGGCTGCCACAAAGTAAAGTTGGCAATGCAGCAGACGTTGTGTTTGCCTTGTGAGTTTTCATTGTGATTTGTACTATTACTTTAAGATGGTTTTTACTGCTGGCATTGTTATTGATTATGACATTGTTTCCTAGTTAATAAGAATACAGTTCCTCCAGAGTTTTGTCCCCAACTAGGAAAGAAATCCTGCTTTTCAGTTCCAAGACAAATGCTCATTATCAATTTGAATTGTCATTTAACTTGTCTTTCCCATTTCTGTTCCGGGTCACTATTTCCATTCTTTTTTTCACTTTCCTCAAACCCTCTTTTGGCTTCAATTGCTTACTGCTCTGTTTTCAACCCTCTAAACGCCTCATTAGTTTGACCATTTTGTAATCAACCTATTCAGAATTGTTGTTACACACCTCTGGAGCAGGTGGGACTTAACCCAGTCCTCTGGCTCAGAGGTAAGGACACCATGACTGTGCCACAAGAATCCTCCCTCTCTCTTTAGTGTAATAGCATTGTGATCCTTGTCACCTGTAGCTCACTCTTCTAACCTCACACCTATCCAATTCATTTGTGTCCTCATTCATTACCAATCCTTTCTCTGTCTCTTACCCCTCAAGCTTGAATTTATGTCCACCCATGAGTAAGTTGCTGTGATAAGCATGTCAAAGTTGTGAAGAATTAAGATAGTTGAAGGAGAATATAGAACATGGAGATAATAAAGAGAAGGAACTAGTGACCAAAGAAATAACTTGAGCCTAGTTTGGAAGACTTGAGCCTAGTTTGAGACAAGGAGGCCAACTAATGAAATATTCAAAAAGGAACTAAGTAGTAGAAGGTCTGGTGAGATGTGGATGCTGGCTGCAAAACAGGGAAGCCAATCTGAAGACAGATTTTAAAGTCTGGTTAAGCACTTATTAAACAAATCTGGGAGTTAACTGCCAATCATTACTTGATGTGCTGTCAATGCAAATCCTCTTATTAATCAAAGTCTACTTGCCAACTAATCAACACGCTTGTGTCATCCAGTGTCAATGCTGGTATTCCCTTTGAATTGATATTCATACAAACCCCTCTGATAAGTGCAAGATGAAAATCTTTCCCATTATTTGTCGTTTTTGCCAATACTCAAGTTGTGTACTACCAAATGACTGTTTGTTTGTTCAGAACTTCTTAATTAAAATGGACACAAAGTCTGACAAAATGGCTTCCATAAGAGACATGACTACCCTTGTGAACTGATCTGATATTGGGGCTAGTATTGAAAGTGTGAATACCTGTCTGTAGCTCATTGTAACTTGATATCAAAACTTTGCATCAAAACTTCTAGTTGGGACAGTTTTAAAGGAAAAGTTAACTATCTCAAGCAAAATGTAGTGTATGGATCTGTTACATATTATGTGATAATTTTGGAATAATAACCATCTTAGGTTTTGATCTGTAGAAGACTGACTGAGGCATACCATTTTGAAAGAACTTCAAGAAAAGTTCTGGGAGATACCATCAGAGAGAGATGGCTTTTGACAGGGAGACTGAGGGAGGCAAATCAGCAAAAGGCTGCTGTGCTTAACCAGGTTATCAACAGCCACAGCCTGGAGTGCCACAAAAATGAAATAAAAGGCTCAATCAATCCTTCCCAAAAATGTTTGACTGTAGAAACTATCACAATTGTTTCGTTCTGACTTCAGTTTTTGAACATCTTTGCCTCAGGGCGAAAGTTTCAAGCAAGCTAATAAAGATGTTATCTTTCTTTCATCCTTTCGTACTTTATCAGTACCTGCTTTTATTCTTTTTATCAGTATTTCAGTTAATGACTGTATCCCTTATTGCATACCAATCTCCAAATTGTGTAAGATTGTCCGTCATTCTGATTGAAGATTAAAGCTGCTGCTTATTCTTCAATTTGCGGAATTGAGAAACTAAAAGGGGGTAAATGAGCTATCCAAATTCAGTGCCTGGACCATTCTCTGCACAAGTGTGGTTTGGCCATGACAAAGACTAAAGTGGTGAGTGACTTTTTAATCTGGTACACACAACGTGCTATTCATATTTTCAGTTTGTATTCTTAATACAAGGCCTCAATACTTAGGATTTTATAAGTTTACTCAGAAAATAAAACGATTGTCACACACAGAAAATTGAGTTCTACGAAGTCAGCAAAGTGAATCCAAGCTTTAATGTGCATCATTACTTCCTAATATTTACACAAAGATTATGGATAAAATTGTGGCATTGCAAAATGTTATATCCTATTCAGTAGTATAAATTAGCTTTGGAACTGTCCTTGCAGAGGGGGAAAAAAAATCCATGTGACTACACAGGCATGCATGCACACTAACACAGAGACATTGATTCGGGGAGAAAACTACGTATAATCTGCTTTGAATATTGTTCTAAAAATCACTTTGTGGAAAATATAGCTAAGGAAATAAGCATCCATCTTGAAGATTTGTTGTGAAACTAAAACCGCAATAAAATGAAAGCTGCCATGAGAGAAATTTCATGACTGGTAACCATGAGAACATTTTTATTTTATTTGATATGATTTTGCAAATCAGTTAAATATTGTCTCTAAACGTGGTTAAGGTGGTGGAGGATGGGGAAGCTCTGTTCACATGGTTCAGAGCAGCTAACTTTCGATATTTTAAGTTGCATTCATTTTTATTACTAGGTGATCTGTCATTAAAATTTAATTTGGGTTCAATTGATCTGAATTGTGACTCCTGCTGGCAAATGGGAAACACCTTGCAATATTTGATTTGATTTGCTATCATCATATGTACCTAAGTACAGTGAAAAGTTTTTTGTTTTGTTTGCAGTACAACAGATCATAACATACAAAGATCATAGGGTGATTGAACAGAGTGAGGAATACAGAGTCACAGCTGCAAAGAAAGTGTACAAAAAGCAAGATCAACATTAGATGTGAAATTTGAGAGGTCCATTCAGAAGTCTAATAACAGAAGAGAAGAGGCTGTTCTTGAACCTGTTAGTATGTGTGTATAAGCTTTTGCAATCTTCTGCCTGACAGAAGAGATTGGAGGAGATTATAACTGGGGTGGGAAGGGTCTTTGATGTTAGCTGCCTTTCCGCGGCAACGAGAAGTCTAGATCGAATCAATGGATGGAAGGTTTACTCGCGTAATGGTCTGAGTTGTGTTCACAACTTTCTGTAGTATCTTCGGGTCCTGGTCAGAGCATCGCCACACCAAGTTGTGCTACGTCCTAATTGAATGCTTTCTATGGCACATCTGTAAAAGTTGGTGAGGGTCCTTTATGGATATGCTGAATTTCCTTAGCCTCCTGAGGAAATAGAGGCATTGTTGTGCAGCCTTGATTGTTGTATCAACATGGGTGGTTCAGGCCAAATGGTTGGTGATCATCACTCCTAGGAACTTGACGCTTCCAACCATCTCTCCCTCAACTCTGTTGATGTAGGTAAGGACATATCCTCCTTTTTACCTGAAGTCACTGATCAGCTCTTTATTTTGCTAACATTAAGTGAGATTATTATCTTTGCACCATGTCATCAAGCATTCTATCTCAATAACTAAGAAATCAAGAAATAGTCCTGCATGCTAAAGTTCGAGTATGTGTGTAGAGTTCTTTACCAACTTTATTCCAGTATTAAGGAAGCAAATAAATTGTTAATATTTTTTGCTGTTGTGAGAAATTTAAGTTTATTCTACCTTTCAGTATAAAAGTGACATTTTTTGCAGTCTTTCCAAAAGAAATTCTGTAGACTAGAACTCCATCTTAAGTAAAGTTGAAATTTCTGATATTTTAAGGCAGTAATTTACAATGCCTTGCTCTAAATAAATTCAAATTAAATATGATGTTCCAGTTTAGAATTGTTCTGTGAAAGATGAAGAGATCCTTTGCATATTATTTTGGAATTATTTATTGACTGTCAATTCGGGTTGGAATGAAGAGATTTTTTTCCCACAAAGAACCTCAAAGAAGTATGTAGACAAGCTATAGTCGATAATCAGTTGCCATAAATAGTTTTCACTGATGGGTGCAACATTTTAAAAAATATATCCTTTATTTTGATTCTCAAGTGTTATTTATTAGGATTGCAGAATGTTTGCATATCAGTTATTTTTAAGTAGTTTTGTAATGAGATCACCAGTTTCTGTTTTTGGTGGCCAGAGGTAAAATTGACTGAAGCGGACCTGGTGCTAAAACACCCCAGGAGAATCTACAAAAAGAAAGAAACTGCCTATGTCCTCGGATTCAGAGCAGGATAACTATAGTGATTGGAACAAGGTCAGCCATGTGGACCTCAGAGTACAAGTTCACTGATTGGACCTGATTTACAGCCCCAATGCGGGATTCCTGGCTGACATAAGTACATAAGTGTCAGACATCCTGCTCACTCACACAGCAAGCTCTGAGAGTGCTGGATCAGTACCAGGGACACTGCCCATATGAACAAAGGGTGATTTGATTGATTGATTTGTTATCAAATGTATCTAAGTACTGTGAAAAGTTTTGGTTATGAGCAGTACTGGCAGATCATAGTAAGCAAGGATGTATGGATCAACAGTTGCAAAACGACTTAGACAAAGGTGTACATTGCGTACACCAAGCGAGATCAACGTTAGTAAGATCAGCATTATTTGAGGTGAGAGAGTCCACTCATCAGTCTAATAATGGCTGGGAAGGAGCTGTTCCTGAACCTGCTGCTATGTGTGTTTTTGGCTTCTGTATCTTCTGCCTGACGGAAGAGATTGTAGGCGATTATTACTGGGATGCCATTAGTTTTTGATCATTTTGGCAGCCTTTCCACAGCAGGAAGCCATGTAAATGGAGTCTATGAATGGAAGGTTGGCTTCTGTGATGGTCTGGGCTATGCATGCCAACTTCGGTAATTTCTTTCAGTCCTGGACAAAGCAGTTGCCATACCAGGCCATAATGCACCAGAGAGAATGCTTTCAATGATGCACCTGTAGAAGTTAGTGAGGCTCTGTTGGGGCATGCCAAATTTCCTGAGCCACCTATGAAAGAAGAGTTGTTTTGCCTTCTTGACCATCGCATCTACATGTGAAGTCCAGGACAGGTTGTCGGTTATTGTTGAGCTTTGTAGTACATGCTTTTGCATGGTCAGATCAATAATCCCACATATCAAATGGTCTCTCAGCATCTTATTAAGGGTTATACCAAAGTCACACACCTCTGCCTCTAACCTTGTCAAAAATCCCAATATAGATTCCCCTGGTTCTCAAATTGCTGAGTAAAACTGAATGCACCTCAGAATTGGAGGAGGCCTGGGATTGTAATATTCTTTAACTAAATTCATCAACTCTTGAAAGGTTTTTGGCATCAGGAGCCTCATGAAAAGTTAGCCCCTAATCACCAAAGAAGTTGTGGGTTCACAGACTGTGAGGAGAATTACTTGTTGCTTTTCATCTGCCCCAATGTCATTTGGCCAGAAAGAATAATACTTTCTTTGTACATACTTGGCCCAGTCTTCGATGGCAGGATCAAATGAGTCAAGCTTCCCAAATAATGGCATGATACCAGAAATGCTTACCCGAAATTAAATTTTTGGCGTATTCCTTCAGGAGTGTGCTTTTTTTTCTCTCATCACCACTGAAATAACTCCACAAAGGCTGTCACCAAGTATCCCTTTATTTACGCATGGAAAGCCCTTGACTAATCCAGCTCAATCAGAGTTTCCATTGTGAACAGGATGTCTGAAATTCCTGTTTGTATCCATCAGCTAGAGTTCCTTGATTGGAACCAGATTCGCAATTAGGGAACTTGTATTCTATGAGATCCACCTGATTATAACGTAATTACAGTCAACGTTTGTGAGAAGATTTGTAGCTCGGGTGCTCGTTGTTGTGGTTCTGTTCGCCGAGCTGGGAATTTGTGTTGCAGACGTTTCGTCCCCTGTCTAGGTGACATCCTCAGTGCTTGGGAGCCTCCTGTGAAGCGCTTCTGTGATCTTTCCTCCGGCATTTGTAGTGGACAAGAAATTGCGCGCCAAAAATGGTTAATTTCAAAAACCACCAATCAGGAATGGACCCGGACCATAGAAAAGGCCGTCACCGTAGGACAGAACTGGACCACACACCGCAAAAAAACGGCACTAAAAGAAAAAATGGCCAAACTAACCACCCAACAGAGAGGACATCACAACACACACCTGGGTTAGAAACCTCTTCCACAGACAGCTCACAGACACGGACAGAACAATACTGGCCAAGGAACTCGACTACAACCACAGGGACGCTAAGACAACAGACTTCCAAGCAGCACTAGAATGCACAATCAGGAACAATGGACTGACAGAAGAGACACAACAAAAAGTGAGACAAAGTATCGTACCTCTGATTACAAGGAAATACAAACACATAACCTCAACACCAAGGAGAGGGAAGCTCTAAAATCACTAAGAAACGAAAAGAACATAATCATACTACCAGCAGACAAAGGCAGAATGAAGGTCATCCTGGACAAAGCAGACTACATCCAAAAAGTGCAACAACTACTTGCAGATACCAACACCTACC